>NW_023181971.1:0-3300 GCF_002007445.2 Ailuropoda melanoleuca | reverse complement strand
CTTAGCTCGGGATCCAAACACTTGCAGAATCTTCTCCGTGGCCTTCTGGTCTTCCTGCGTGTACCTGCCCAGCGGGACCACCAGGAGCAGAGCGTGAGGCCCCGGGGAAGTCAGGAGGACGCAGTGAGCGATCTCCTTCTTCGTGTCAGCATCCTGTACCTCGGTGTCGAAAATGCCAGGTGTATCCACGACNGGTGTATCCACGATGACAAATTCTCTCCCGTGCCAACTGCTGCTCCCTTTCTTACAGACCTTGGTGACCGATTTTGCTGCAAGGCTGGAAACAAACACTTTCTCCCCAAGGATGCTGTTGCCCGTTGCGCTTTTTCCTGCTCCCGTCTTACCCACCAAGACAAGTCTCAGTTGGGAATCTCTGCAGTCTTGGGTTCCAAGCCCTGGGACACGAGAAAACAAAAGCCAGGGCATTAGGATGGACGTCTGGCTGTTTCCCCCGCAGGGCTCCTGCTCCCCTCACACGCTCCTCCTCCACAGCCCTAGGCTCGCCTCCCCTGAGTGACCTCTGCACTCCCGGAAGCGCTACGGAAGGCCCTTCTACAGAAGCCTGTGGAAAGTCTACAGAAAGCCTGATGTTCCTCCTGCAGCACTTGGGGAGGCCCAAGGGCTTTCCAGGGTTCCGGGGAGCTTCTTCTCTTACCTTTTGTGGCCAAGTAGCCCACAGAAGAGGGAACAAAATAGTTCAAGAGGAGAATTCTTTTTTTTTTAAAGATTTTATTTACTCATTTGACAGAGAGAGAGACAGCCAGCGAGAGAGGGAACACAGGCAGGGGGAGTGGGAGAGGAAGAAGCAGGCTCCCAGAGGAGGAGCCTGATGTGGCGCTCGATCCCATAACGCCGGGATCACGCCCTGAGCCGAAGGCAGACGCTTAACCGCTATGCCACCCAGGTGCCCTCAAGAGGAGAATTCTGAGCTGCTGTGGGTCGCTGCTCCTCATAAAAGCAATGCAGGAAGTAACTCGAAATTGGACTTTGGGACATCTCCCTGGGAGCTCCTGCCCCAGTTTGTATTCGAAGTGGAGCTTTTCTTCTTCCCATTAGGAAGCCAGGTTCTACATGGTTCTACAACCCATCCCCGGCCTCGCAGGGAACGAAAGGGATGCCTGGGCAGAAAGACAAGGCTCCCCTTTCTAGTTCCTATGTGGGACCAACCTGTCAGGGACTGTGACAGGAGAGAGGACAAAATTCCTCCATTTAAAGTTGAAGACCGTAGGGGCACCTGCGGGGCTCAGTCACTAAGCTCCTGCCTTTGACTCGGGTCTTGATCCCAGGGTCCTGTGATCAAGCGCCGCATGGGGCTCCCTGCTCAGCGGGGAGCCTGCTTCTCCTTCTCCCACTAACTCCTGCCTGTCTCCCTCTCTACCTGTCTCTCTCTCTGTCAAATAAATAAAATCTTAACGAAAAAATAAAGTTAAAGACCTTAGCTTCAAATCTAGTGACATTTTTTACATTGGAAATTAATACATTAAAGAATGATAGCCAGAAAATATGGACAGTTAGCTGAAGTGGCTATAAAATCCCTTGATAGATAAAAAATGAAAGAAAAAAAAACCCCATGCAGTTAGTGCTGGTGGAGTTATCCTTTCTTCATTCCCCTAGATGAAGCACATTCTCCTTCCTGGGAAAGTGGACAGCTAATCCCAGCACAGCACAGCCTAGCGATAGAAACTACTATGAGAAACAAACTGAAGACTTCAGAGGGGGAGGGGGTGGGGGAATGGGATAGACTGGTGATGGGTAGTAAGGAGGGCACGTATTGCATGGTGCACTGGGTGTTATACACAACTAATGAAGCATCAAACTTTACATCGGAATCTGGGGATGTACTGTATGGTGATTAACATAATATAATAAAATTAAAAAAAACAGCAAAGAGAATGCATTTAAAAAAAAAAGAAAGAAAAAAGAAACTGCTCTCAGAATAACCGTGCCTGAGTGAAACACCAAATCGTCCATACAACGTTTCTGCATTTGTCTTCAGTAATTCTCTGCATATCTCCTTACTGTGTCTGTAGGGTCCTGGGCTTCAGGATTTGTTAAGCACAGACCTGGGACCCCTGGGATGGAAGGCAAGGGGCAATCCCTTTTGGGCACCTGATTCTCAGAGAAGGCAGACCCTGCTGGCCTGGCCCTGGAGCGAGGCTGGTTCCTGCATGAGGACTCCTGCATTACAGCCATCCATTTCGGCTTCAAGGTGAAGCATACGTTACCACACTCACAAATCCAGACACCATTATAAACTCCATTTTATTTCTCAGAAAGAGTATCGCCATTTCCCCAACTCCCCAGACCAATACCTGTCTAGGTATTGTTCTTTTTTTTCTTATTGCTATGTTATATTAGTCACCATACAGTACAACCCTAGCTTTGATGTAGTGTTCCATGATTCCTTGTTTGCACATAACACCCAGTGCTCCATGCAATACGTGGCCTCCTTAATACCCATCACCGGCTTAGCCCATCCTCCCACCCCCCTCCCCTCTAAAACCTTCAGTTTGTTTTCCAGAGTCCTTAGTCTCTCATGGCGCTTCTCTCCCTCTGTTCCCCCCCCCCTTCTTTTTCCCTTCCTTCTCCTAATGTTCTCCCGGCTATTCCTTATGTTCCACAAATAAGTGAAACCATATGATAATTGTCTTTCTCTGCTTGACTTATTTCACTGAGCATAATCTCCTCCAGTCCCATCCATGTTGCTCAGAAAGTTAAAAATAGAGCTACCCTATAAGCCAGCAATTGTACTACTGGGCATTTACCCCAAAGATACAGAGGTAGTGAAAAGAAGGGCCATACACCCCAATGTTCATAGCAGCAATGTCCACAATAGGCATTGCTCATGATTCTTCTCTTTCCTTTCCTTTCCCCATCCAGCCCATCAGCGAGCTCTCCTGACTCCACGTGCCAATCTGTCTGCTTCTCTCCACCGTGAAGCCCAGCACACTAGCTCAAGATACCATCGACGTCCATGCCTCCGGAGGAGGCTCCCAGGTGGTCTCTCTGCTTCCATGTTGTCCCCTTCTGCCGACTCTGTAAACTGGAATATTCTTTCAAAAATATCAATCAAACAGAGGAGCGATATTGCAGAGTGCCCAACTCTGGCTTCCACAAAACCTGGAGGTATCATCCCATTGCCTTCTGAGCATTAGCAAACCATCCCTGATGCAAGTTTCCCACATCGGGTCACCAGAATGCTGGGGTGAGAGAAGTAGATTTCCAGAAACCGAGAACACTGAATACAGGATGGTGAGGATTAGCTAAGGAAAAACGTGGATGGGAGTTCAGATGATTATT
>NW_023181970.1:0-1633 GCF_002007445.2 Ailuropoda melanoleuca | reverse complement strand
CATGACCTGAGCTGAAGGCGGACATTTGAACCAATTGAGCCACCCAGGCAACTGAGGGAGAGAATCTTAAGCAGGCTGCATGCCAGGCAGAGAGCCCAACTCAAGGTCAGTCTCATGAAACTGTGATCATAAGCTGAACCAAAACCAGGAGTTGGACGCTTAGCCTACTGAGAACCTACTGAGCCATATTTTTATTTATTTATTTATTTATTATTTATTTATTTATTAAGATTTTATTTACTTGTCAGAGAGAGAGAGAGCATGGAAGCAGGAGCGGGGGAGGGTGGAATGGCAGGCAGGGGAGAAGCAGACTCTTCGTTGAGCAAGGAGCCCCATGCGGGGCTCCATCCCAGGACCCTGGGACCACAACCCGAGCCGAAGGCAGACGCTCAACTGACTGAGCCACTCAGGTGTGCCTTTTTTCTTTTTTTTTTTTTAAATTGTATTTATTTACTTAAGTAATCTCTACACCCAATGTCGGGTTCAAACTCACAACCGTGAAATTGAGAGCCACATGTTCTTCTAACTGAGCCTGCAAGTGCCCCTTAGTTAAATTAATCTTAAAAGTGAGTTTAAGGGGTGCCTGGGTGGCCCAGTCATCATATCTGCCTTCAGCTCAGTGCGTGATCCCAGGGTCCTGGGACCGAGCCCCGCACCGGGCTCCCCGCTCTGCTGGGAGCCCGCTTCTTCCTCTTCCACTCCCCTCACCCATATTTCCTCTCTCACTGGCTGTCTCTCTCTCTCTCAAGCAAACAAATAAAATCTCAAAAAAAAAGCGAATTTAAAAAAAATGTTGCAGTACATTGACACTCTTTAAGTCAGAAGTTGAATGTAAAGCCCACTGAAACAGTCTATTAAATCTTTTACACTGAAAAGCTTTTGTTTGCATGTGAATACACGCTACAGTGTCAAAGGTATTAAGATTTTTCTGTATTACATGGTAATAGTAACAGTGTGCAGTAAATAACATAGATGATGGCTTTTGGGGGGATGGAGGAATAAATTATGAACTGAAATGCAGTGTGTCTGTAGATTTTTGCTTTTGAATTGTTTTATGTGACCAAGTAATTTCAGTTTTTATTTATTTAAAATTTTTTTTTATTATATTATGTTAGTCACCATACAGCACATCCCTGGTTTCTGATGCAAAGTTCGATGATCCATGAGTTGCATATAACACCCAGTGCACCATGCAATACGTGCCCTCCTTACTACCCATCACCAGTCTATCCCATTCTCCCACCCCTCTCCCCTCTGAAGCCCTCAGTTTGTTTCTCAGAGTCCATGGTCTCTCATGCTTCATTCCCCATCTGATTACCCCCCCTTTCTTTATCCCTTTCTTTCCCTACCGATCTTCCTAGTTCTTATGTTCCATAAATGAGTGAAAGCATATGATAATTGTCTTTCTCTGCTTGACTTATTTCACTTAGCATTATCTCCTNCAAATGTTGAGAAATTGTTCTTTCTGATAGCTGAGTAATATTCCATTGTATATATGGACCACAGCTTCTTAATCCATTCATCTGTTGAAGGGCGTCTTGGTTCCTTCCATGATTTAGCTGTTGTGGACAATTCTGCTATGAACATTGGGGTGCATATGGCCCTTCTCTTCACTATGTCTGTATCTTTGGGG
>NW_023181969.1:0-879 GCF_002007445.2 Ailuropoda melanoleuca | reverse complement strand
TCCAGGACATTTGAGTTTGAGCTCTCTCTCCTATTGCAATAGTCTTGAATAAAATCTTCCTTGCCATTTTTGGCAAGTGTCTGGTGGAACTTTTCAATTTCACAGTTTTGCCTGGTCCTTTATTTGGGATTCTTCTATGAATAAGAAAACCTACATGACTATGCCTTATTCTTTTTTTTTTTTTTTTAAGATTTTATTTATTTATTCGACAGAGATAGAGACAGCCAGTGAGAGAGGGAACACAAGCAGGGGGAGTGGGGGAGGAAGAAGCAGGCTCATAGCAGAGGAGCCTGATGTGGGGCTCGATCCCATAACGCCGGGATCACGCCCTGAGCCGAAGGCAGAAGCCCAACCGCTGTGCCACCCAGGCGCCCCGACTATGCCTTATTCTGTACTTGAAGTGACTGCAGTGTTACTTTTCATTGTAATGTTAAGGCTATTATTAAACCTCAATTAGTGTCACAAATACAATATCTATGATCCACTCAGAAATTCTGCGCTTAGTTTATTCTATGCAATATTTTGATTATTTCTGTTTCATTAGAAAGATGGAGAGATATTTAATGTTAACTTCAAATACAAATATTTTTGCCTCCAGAAATCTAAGATTTGTATCCATTTACTGTCTAAATATTTCCTAAGTTCTCTCTCTTGTCCAGTTTTTGTAACTACTCATGTACTTAAGGCTTGTGTCATCTTTCATTTGGGCTAAATATATTGTACTTGAATCTGTACTTTCTACCTACTCCCACACAAATTTATTTTCTACCTCTCACAAGGGTGATTTTTCCAAATTGGAAGCCAGGATATGTAATTCTTGGAGCTACCACTGCCCTATACTGCCCTGTATCTTTATGTGAATTAGATAAGAAGTCCTCT
>NW_023181968.1:418-579 GCF_002007445.2 Ailuropoda melanoleuca | reverse complement strand
ATGTCTTAATGTCTCCTTGGTAGATACCTATGACTGGAATGGCTAGGTCATATGGTAAATTTATATTTAACATTTTAAGAAACTACTGAATTATTTTCCAAAGTACTTTCACCATTTTATATCCCCACCAGCTGTGTGTGAGGGTTCCAGTTTCTCCACAT
>NW_023181968.1:0-242 GCF_002007445.2 Ailuropoda melanoleuca | reverse complement strand
AACCTGACAACAACAGCTCCATCCTAACAGAGCCCTCCAACAACACTTCCATGTCCCAGTAAATTTCTTGCTCTCTGTCCCAATATTTGCTGCTTCAGACACTTGGAAAATCCTGCTTCATTATTCTGGAGCATGCTTACACTTGGAATTATGAAGGGATTAACATACTTTAAAGAAATTCTAGATCATTAATAAGTAGGAGACAGTGAATAAATGATAACCAACTTAACACAGTCTTGGAT
>NW_023181967.1:0-728 GCF_002007445.2 Ailuropoda melanoleuca | reverse complement strand
TTTTTTTTTATAAGAATTTTTTATTATATTATGTTAAGGCCCTGAATCACCAAGGAATTGTTGAAAAGGAAAAACAAAGCTGGGGGCATCACATTGCTGGATTTCAAACTATACTACAAAGGTGTGATCACCAAGACAGCATGGTACTGGCACAAAAACAGACACATAGACCAATGGAACAGAATAGAGAACCCAGAAATGGACCCTCGGCTCTTTGAGCAACTAATCTTTGACAAAGCAGGAAAAAACATCCAGTGGGAACCAGCTTTTAAACCAAAGTCATCAGGCTTCGGAGGCCTCACATAAACTGCCTTTCAGATGAAGATTTATTCTCTAGTCTAGTCTGGACCTATAGATGCATACTCTAGAGCAGCATTTCACAGACTTTAATATCCATATGAATTACCTTTGTATCTCACTAAAGTCTGGTCCTGACTCCATAGCTGTGAGGTAGATCCTGAGATTCTGCATTTCTACCAAGTTCCCAGGGGCTGATGTTGCCCTTGCTGGTCTGGCTTAAGCCTTTCCCAATCAAGTTTCCTCAAGAGAATGAAGAACTATGGAGAATGATTCTAGCAACCATTCTTTCAACTCTCCCAAGAATGATACACAGCTACTATCTTCTAGATGCTTATAAGATAATTCATTATATACAATGGAATCAGGGAACTATGATGCAGAAAAGACTTGATCAGTAATTCTGTTGTAACAGAATTCGGACAGTGCTC
>NW_023181966.1:0-1846 GCF_002007445.2 Ailuropoda melanoleuca | reverse complement strand
TCTTTTAAATTTTAGTCATCATATTGAATGTGTAGTAGAAACTCAATGTGGCTTTAATTTACATTCTCTAATAATTAATAATGCTGCATATATTTTCTTGTTATTGCTTGCTGACTATATAGATTTTTAATTTGTTTTCTTTTTTTAAAAATTGAGATATAGTTGGCATAATTAGTTTTAAGCGTACAACAGGACGATTGTGCGTGTGTGTGTGTATGAAATGATTACCANATGATTACCTTAATAAATTCAGTTAACATTTATCACAACACATAGTTACAAAGTCTTTTTCTTGTGATGAGAACTTTAAAAGAATTACTCTTAGCGACTCTCAAATATATAATACGGTCTTGTTAACTCTGCTCATCTTGTTGTATATTACATCCCCATCCAGGACTTACCTTTTAACAGGAAGTTTGTACCTTTTGACAACCTTCACTCATTTTGCCCACCCCTGTTTTTGATAAACTTATCATTCAAATCTTTGGCCATTTTTAATTGGGATGTTTGTCTTGTTATCACTTGTGAGTTCTCTACATATTCTAGATTAAAAAAAAAAAAATTCTGTCAGGGGCGCCTGGGTGGCTAAGTTGGTTAAGTGTCTGACATGTGACTTTAGCTCAGGTCATGATCTCATGAGTTGTGGGATCAAGCCCCGCATTGGGCTCTGCACCCAGTGGGGAGTTTGCCTGGGACTCTCTCTCTCCCTCTGCTCCTCCCCCACATCTCTCTCAAATAAATAAATAAAGCTTTTCAGAAAATCCTGTCAGATGTGTATTTTGCAATTACTTTTCCCCAATCTGTAGCTTACATTTTCATTGACTTAATAGTGTTTTTCTTTTAAAAGAAGTTTCAACATCTAGGAAAGCCAATTAATCACTATTATTTTTATTTTTTAGAGATTGTGCTTTTGATGTCTACGTAGGAAGTCTTTGCCAAACTTAAGGTCACTAAGATTTTACACTAGAAAATCTTTTTAGACTGTAGAAGTACATTTTAGCTTTTATATTTTGCTTTATTATCCATTTTGAATTAACATTTTTTACTGTGTGAGGGATGGGCTAAAATTCATTTTGTGTGTATGACTATTCAATGTTTTTGGCACCACTTTTTTAAAAGATTACTTATTTCCCATCGAATTACTTTGATACCTCTTTTAAAAATCATTTTACCATATGTGTGGGTCTACTTCTGGACACTNTCTATTTCTGGACCCTTTTCTATTCCACTGTTATTTTTGATTATTTTTACACCAATAACAGACTTCCTTCATTCTTGAAGTCAGGGAGTACAAGTCTTCCAACTTTCTTTCCTTTTTTAAGTGTCTTTTGATTATTCCAGCTCTATTGTATTTCCATGCAAATTTTAGAACCCATTTAGCTGTCATTTTTCGCAAAGACTGCTAGGATTTTGATTGAGATTGCATTGCATCTATAAATTAACTTACAGAGAATTGACATACTGTGATCATATAACATACTTTGTGTTTTTTGTATACTTTTAGATGTTATTAAGACCTATCGTATGGGCCAAAGCATATAGCCTACCTTGGAAAATGTTTTATGTGCATGTGAAAAGAATGTATATTCTGCAGCTATTGAGTGGAGAGTTCTATAAATGTAAAAATTGGGTGTTTGCTGATAGTGCTGTTTTGGTATGCTATGCCCTAACTGATTTTCTGTTTACTTGCCATATTAATTACTGAGAAGAGTGTGTAAGTCTTCGATTATAATTAAAGATTTGTTTATATCTACTTTCAGTTTTATCAGTTTTTACTTAACATATTTGGAAGCTCTGTTGTTAGGCACCTAAGCATTTAGCATTACTAAGTCTTCTTGATGATGAT
>NW_023181965.1:564-787 GCF_002007445.2 Ailuropoda melanoleuca | reverse complement strand
TTGCTTAGTTTTTTGCCATATAGCTGTTGATAAAAATTTCTAATAATCCTTCCAATTTCAATGTTGTTGGTAGTGACCTCTTCTTTTTCAATCATAATTTTAATAATTTGGGTCTTTTCTCTTTTCTGTTGGATAAGTCTTGCCAGTGGTCTGTCAATTTTATGGATTCTCTCAAAGAACCAGCTTCTAGTCCTGTTGATTTGCTCTACTGCACTTCTGTTTT
>NW_023181965.1:0-193 GCF_002007445.2 Ailuropoda melanoleuca | reverse complement strand
TGAGAATATGCATGGGATAATTTCAATCTTTTGGTATCGGTTGAGACCTGTTTTGTGTCCCAGGACATGATCTATTCTTGAGAATGTTCCATGGGCTTTCGAATAGAATGTGTGTTCTTTCATTCTGGGGTGTAGTGTTCTATATACATCTATGAGGTCCAACTCGTCGAGTATGGCATTCAAAGCCTTTGAT
>NW_023181964.1:584-737 GCF_002007445.2 Ailuropoda melanoleuca | reverse complement strand
AGCCAGTCTTAGCACTGTCATCAGCCGTCGTGACTAGGGATTTATGAGGGAAAGTGGTCGCGGAAGCCTGAGGAGCGTACCCACTAGCGGTCTCTGAGACACCTCAGAGTTCAGGGAAATATCAACGAACATGATCTCTCATGAGTAAGGGAG
>NW_023181964.1:0-212 GCF_002007445.2 Ailuropoda melanoleuca | reverse complement strand
TGAGTGAAAAAGTTCAGGATTATCGAGGACTCAGCGCCCTTCCTCTTGGCAATCAAGCAGAGCGTCCAGGAAAACACCTCCAGCGAACATCAGACATTTCCCTGGGGACCCATGATTCCACACTGCTTGTAAGAGCCTGTTAAGTATCTTATCACACCTGCTGTGGCAATGGAACGAAAAGGCCAAAGGCAACTCCGTCAAAAACAACACCG
>NW_023181963.1:0-794 GCF_002007445.2 Ailuropoda melanoleuca | reverse complement strand
ATGGCAGTGGTTGTGGGTTGTAAGATGCTCTCGATCCAGTGTTCTCTCCCCTGCTATGAAGTGGATGGCACATTCCTCAAGCTTCTACACACAGAGAAGAAAACCCTGGGTGATTCATTCGACAGGTNAGACGGCGCGATTTGGAAGACTGTTTCCAAGCATGCTCGAAGACATGAGTTGTAAGGTAGCTTCGATACAACGTTCTCTCTTAAGGATTGGTTAATGGCCCTTTCCTTATGCTTTCACTCACACTCTGAAACAGGCTTCCATCTTCATGACAGACGGCGCGATTTGGAAGACTGTTTCCAAGCATGCTCGAAGACATGAGTTGTAAGGTAGCTTCGATACAACGTTCTCTCTTAAGGATTGGTTAATGGCCCTTTCCTTATGCTTTCACTCACACTCTGAAACAGGCTTCCATCTTCATGACAGACGGCGCGATTTGGAAGACTGTTTCCAAGCATGCTCGAAGACATGAGTTGTAAGGTAGCTTCGATACAACGTTCTCTCTTAAGGATTGGTTAATGGCCCTTTCCTTATGCTTTCACTCACACTCTGAAACAGGCTTCCATCTTCATGACAGGCGGCGCGAGTTGGAAGACCGTGTCCAAGCATGCCTGGTTCTGCGAGTTACTTCTATGGCAGTTTCTCTATGGTTCAACACACTTATGGGGAATCGCGTGTATATTCATGGGTCATGGTGTTAGATCGGTGTTCCTTCCCTCAACAGACTTGGTTTCCTCGGCTACATAGGTGGATTCTCTCCATATGTTTTCTCCCACACTTCTGCATAT
>NW_023181962.1:0-584 GCF_002007445.2 Ailuropoda melanoleuca | reverse complement strand
ATCTGTATGTCTTCCTTGGAAAAATGTCTATTTAGGTTTTCTGTCCATTTTTACAGATTATTATTATTATTTGGTGCCAAGTTGTATAAGTTCTTTATATATTTTGGATATTAATCCCTTATNATCCCTTATTGGAGATGTCATTTGCAAATAATCTTCTTCCGTTCAGTAGGTTGCCTTGTCATTTTGTTGATGACTTCCTTCGTTGTGCAGAAAGCTTTTTATTTTGGTATCATCCCCAAGTTTATTTTTGCTTTTGTCTCCCTTGCTTGAGGAGACATATCTAGAAAAATGTTTCTACAGCCAATGTCAAAGAAATTACTGACTGTGTTTTCTTCTAGGAGTTTTATGGTTTCAGGCCTCACATTTTAGGTCCTTAGTCCATTTTTATTTTATTTTTGTGTTTAGTGTAAGGAAGTGGTCCAGTTTCATTCTTTTGCCAGTAGCTGTACAGTTTTCCCAGCACCATTTGTTGACGAGACTGTCTTTTACCCATTGCATATTCTTTCCTCCTTTGTTGTAGATTAAGTGACCATTAAGTGTGGGTTTATTTCTGGCACCTCTATTCTGTTCCATTGATCTAT
>NW_023181961.1:0-748 GCF_002007445.2 Ailuropoda melanoleuca | reverse complement strand
TGAAGACAAGCTGAAATGGGCATTATTTCTGTCCTATTAGCACTTCTGACAAATTGTTCAAGGAATGGAATGGGCAGGAAAGAAGCTATAAAAGTAATGGGAAAATAATCATGTGGGTACTTGCATGAAAGGCAGACTTACTTGAAATTCCAGGCACAGGAATGGTTTCTTAGGATTGTGATTACGCTATTCTCTAAATGATTTAGGTGAAAGGGAGAAGACCTCATTTAGTAATTATATACACTTTATAACAAAATACAACAGTAATGAATGTAGGAGAATGGTTCTTTTTTTTTTTTTTAAGATTTTATTTATTTATTTGACAGAGAAAGAGACAGCCAGCGAGAGAGGGAACACAACCAGGGGGAGTGGGAGAGAAAGAAGCAGGCTCCCAGTGGAGGAGCCTGATGTGGGGCTCAGTCCCTGGACTCCGGGATCACGCCCTGAGCCCAAGGCAGACGGTTAATGACTGAGCCACCCAGGTGCCCCATAGGAGAATGGTTCTTAAACATTTGTAGTTATCTTTTGGAATCTGGAAATAACATTGCCACTATTATTTGGATTGCCTGTTGTTTGGTTCCTAATTTTTTTCCCCTTAGGAAATCGCTTTGTATGTTATTTAATTATTGTGAAACAAATTATTGTAAAATTAAACATAGACTGATTAAATATAGAGAAGGTGTAAAATTTAATTTTTGTACAAATTAATAGACTGTGCCCAAGTGTACTGATGCATTAGATACTATAT
>NW_023181960.1:0-2037 GCF_002007445.2 Ailuropoda melanoleuca | reverse complement strand
TTAATGCTTTTTTAAATGCTTGGTAGACTTCACCAGTGAAGACATCTGGTCCTGAGATTTTCTTTTTTTTCTTTTCCTTTCTTTTCTTTTCTTTCTTTCTTTTTTTTTTTTAAGATCTATTGATTTATTTGAGAGAAAGTGTATGTGCAAGGGGGGAGGGGCAGAAGGAGAGGGAGAGAGAGAGAGTCTTAAGCCGACTTGGCACTGAGCACAGAGCCCAATGAAGGACTTGATCCCAGGACCCTGAGATCATGACCTGAGCCTAACCCAAGAATTGGATGCTTAACTGACTGAGACCCTGGGGTATCCCTGAGCTTTTCTTTCTTTGTGTGTTCTTCATTTGTTTGTTGTTTTGTCTTGTTTTTAACTACTGATTTAATCTTCTCCTTCATCATTGTTATCTGCTCAAATCTTTCAATTTCTTTGTGATTCATTCTTGATAGAGTGTATGTTTCTATGAATTTACCCATTTGTTCTAGGTTTTTCAATTTGTTGGTGTTTATCTGTTCATAATAGTCTCTTATGATCTTTTTAAATTCTTGGTACATTAGCTGACTAAAAAGTTTCTGCACAGCAAAGAAACACAGTCAGTATAATGGAAAAGCATCCTACAGAATGGGAGAAAATATTTGCAAACTGTGTATCTGATAAAGGGTTAACATCCAAAATGTATAAGGAATATCTATAACTCACTAGTAAAAACAAACCAAAAAACCCCCCAAAAAACAAACAAAGCCAAACCAAACAAAAACAAATAACCTGATTAAAAAATGGACAAAAGCCTTGAATAGACATTTCTCCAAAGAAGACATACTATTGGCCAATAGATATATGAAAAGATTCTAGTCAATGTAAATTGAAACCACAATGAGATATCACCTCACATCAGTTATGATGTTAATTTTAAACAAACAAAAGATAGCAAGTATTGGTGAATGTGTGGAGAAATCCCTGTGCATTGTTGGTGCAGATGTAAAACAGTGAAGCCATTATGGAAAACAGTATGGCAGCACCTCAACAAATTAAAAATAGAAATACTATATGATCCACAAATTCCACTTTAGTGTTTATCCAAAAGAATTGAAATAAAAATCTCAAAGATCAATCTTCACTCTCATGTTTATTGCAGCATTAGTCACTTAGCCAAGTTATGGAAAGAATACAAATGTCCCCTGGCAGATGAATGAATAAAGAAAATGTGCTGTATACATACAATGAAATATAAGTATAGATAGAGTTCCAGGAGAATAAGTGAAGCCAATCCTGGAAATTGTAGGTAACAAAAATATCAACCAAGAATTATTAACTATACCATGAGCTATAATAAATAATGGAATTATTCAATCATTTTCATACTTTTGCATCTGCCTAATAAAGTTTAATGTACTGACAAACAAAACACTTAAATTTCAAGATATAGCTCAAGAATTTTACATGTCTGTCATCTAAATTATTCCCATAATTTAGGCATGAGAAAATTTATTCTGGGTATACTGAGATCAGATACTGATCAGATGAGAAAAGCTAGCTTCATGAAGAAAAATATAGCTTCACTGTGGATGTGGGTTTGTAGTAGAGAAAAACCTAATCATTGATTAAGAAATATACACTAAAGCATTTGATGATTGATTACTATGGGTGGAAATGAAGATTCTAAAATGGCTTAAAATTTTCTGACTTGAATAGTTGGCTGAAAGGGAATTCCACTGATCAAAACAGACAACACAGCAAGAAAGCAGATCTGAGTTTGGGAAAAAGAAGAAAAATGACTTCAAGATACGGACAATAAAATGATTGATACATTAATTCATTCACACAGAAAATGTAAATTTAATGATTACCACGATTCACATGCTCTTTTGAGATCTGGGGACATGGTAGAGAACAAAGCAGATATAGTCCCTCCTTTTATGGAACTTAAAATGTAGTGGTAGAAAGAAATTATACACCCCTAAAAGAAATACATAAGATAATGTTTGATGTTAATTGTCCAGGAAAAGTTAAGGACAGAGAGTTGTTAAAAATTGGGGGGAGATT
>NW_023181959.1:1231-1461 GCF_002007445.2 Ailuropoda melanoleuca | reverse complement strand
GAAAAGTTCAGGGGAATCATAGAGTTTGGTCAAGGAGAGAATCTTTACCATTATATTACAGAAAAACTGTTACTATTTTTAACATAAAATTGTTAAGCCAGGTAGCGAAGCAATTTAAAAGTAGAGCTTCATAGAGTAAAGATGAAAATATTTACAACCTTGTAGAAAGATGGGCTAGAATCATGAGAAGACAACCCATACATACAAGGAACCATCCATTCTTTTTTTTT
>NW_023181959.1:0-1126 GCF_002007445.2 Ailuropoda melanoleuca | reverse complement strand
CCATTATATTACAGAAAAACTGTTACTATTTTTAACATAAAATTGTTAAGCCAGGTAGCGAAGCAATTTAAAAGTAGAGCTTCATAGAGTAAAGATGAAAATATTTACAACCTTGTAGAAAGATGGGCTAGAATCATGAGAAGACAACCCATACATACAAGGAACCATCCATTCTTTTTTTTTTAAATTGTATTATGTTAGTCACCATACAGTATATCCCTAGTTTTTGATGTAAAGTTCCATGATTCATTACTTGCGTATAACACCCAGTGCACCATGCAATACATGCCTCCTTAATACCCATCACCAGCCTATCCCAATCCCCCACCCCCTCCCCTCTGAAGCCCTCACTTTGTTTCCCAGAGTCCATAGTCTCTCATGGTTCATTCACCCTTCTGTTCTTAGCTATATGAAAAGATGTTCAACCTCACTTTCAATAAAACAAGCACAAATCAAAACTGCACTGTTATACTATTTCTCACCTATCAGGTTAGAAGAGTCCAAAAGTTTGACAACACAACTCTCTTAGCAAGACAAAGGAAAAATACACACTTCCATGGATTGCTGATGATAAAGCAAGGTGGTATAATGATTGTGGGGGATATTTGACAATATCTAGCAAAACTGCATATGCATGTAGCCTATGATAAATCAAATATCACTTTCAGGAATCTAACCCAGATGTACATTTGGAAAAAATGCAAGAAATTTTATGCACAAGAGTATTCTTTATATCACTGTTTATACTATAATAAGGTAGAAACAATCTAAATGTCTATCATTGAAGAACCAATTGAATAACTATGTTACATCTACACAGTGTAATACTAAATTTTTGAAATGGAATGAAGAAGAATTCTTGTCAAGACTTTAGTAAAGCAAAATTGGCCACCCCAAAATATGTCTCTTTGGCATAATAATTATTTTAGGCAGATTATATTTAAGAAGCTGCAAACAAAGTTGAAGCTATGGAAAGAAGAAGTTACTCTTTTGTAAGAGACATTTACATTTATAAGGGAAATTTCTATTTGTTAGGATGTCTTTCTCAGTACCCAAAAGAGACTTACACTATCCCTAAACTTGAGGGTATATAATGGGCCATTCCTCACAACCCTGGTGCAGCAGC
>NW_023181958.1:306-640 GCF_002007445.2 Ailuropoda melanoleuca | reverse complement strand
TCCAGCTCAACTCAGGGGACCGGCTGAAAAAGGTGTCCCCTACTCCTCCGCCATCTTAACCTCCTCCTGTAATCAAACATTTCTGTTTACATTCCACTGGCAGGAGTGGTTAATGGCTTCACCAAAACGGAAGTGGTTGAGCAGCCTTGGCTGGGCAGTCCCTTCCTAGCCTCAGTTCAATACCGTGGTGAATGAGTCTCGCGTGCTTTCCCGCCAAAACTTGGCAATGGAATTTCCCAGCCCCAGCAAGGCGGATGTAAGGCCTTAGCAGAGGGCTGGGAGGGCGCGGAAGCGAGCGACTGCTTCCGCTCAGGCAGCGTGCCTGCTCCCGACC
>NW_023181958.1:0-218 GCF_002007445.2 Ailuropoda melanoleuca | reverse complement strand
TCTGTATCTTTGGGGTAAATAGTAGTGCAATGGCTGGATCATAGGGTAGCTCAATTTTTAACTTTTTAAGGGACCTCCACACTGTTTTCCAGAATGGCTATACCAACTTGCATTCCCACCAACAATGTAGGAGGGATCCCCTTTCTACATATCCTCTCCAACAATTGTTGTTTCTTGCCTTGTCTATTTTTGCCATTCTAACTGGCATAAGGTGGTAT
>NW_023181957.1:0-993 GCF_002007445.2 Ailuropoda melanoleuca | reverse complement strand
AGCACTGTTCCCAATCCCGGGGAAGGATGTATGTTAGCCCGTCCCATTATCATCCTTCACCCCTTGGATTAGCCAGATTTAGATGCCATTCAGGACTGAAGCCAGGGCTGGACTCAGCCCCTCCAAAGCATGGGGGACCAAAAGCAGAGAAGGGCTGGTTGNGAAGGGCTGGTTTCCCAGAAGAAAAGCTCATCGATGCTACCCAAAAGTTTCCATTCAGCCCCAAATCATAGCTACCTCTGACATACCAGAAACCCTGTCTCTGAGTCTCTGGTGTGGCATTTGGCTCAATCAAGCTTTAAACTGAAAGGGGACCTTACCTGGTGCAGAAACATGAGCTACCCTATGATCTAGCAATTGCACTACTGGGTATTTATCCCAAAGATACAGACATAGTGAAGAGAAGGGCCATATGCACCCCAGTGTTCATAGCAGCATTGTCCACAATAGCCAAATTGTGGAAGGAGCCGAGATGCCCTTTTTTTTGTATTATATTACATTAGTCACCATACAGTATATCCCTAGTTTTTGATGTAGAGTTCCATGATTCATTACTCGTGTATAACACCCAGTCCACCATGCAATATGTGCCCTCCTTAATACCCATCACCAGCCTATCCCATTCCCCCACCCCATTCCCCTCTGAAGCCCTCAGTTTGTTTCCCAGAGTCCATAGTCTCTCGTGGTTCATTCCCCCTTCTGTTTACCCCCCCTCTTCTTCCCTTTTTTCTCCTACCGATCTTCCTACTTCTCATGTTCCATAAGTGAGTGAAACCATATGATAATTGTCCTTCTCTGCTTGACTTANTCCCCCACCCCATTCCCCTCTGAAGCCCTCAGTTTGTTTCCCAGAGTCCATAGTCTCTCGTGGTTCATTCCCCCTTCTGTTTACCCCCCCTCTTCTTCCCTTTTTTCTCCTACCGATCTTCCTACTTCTCATGTTCCATAAGTGAGTGAAACCATATGATAATTGTCCTTCTCTGCTTGACTTAT
>NW_023181956.1:0-1299 GCF_002007445.2 Ailuropoda melanoleuca | reverse complement strand
AAAATGTCTACAGTACCCTAAAGAATCTACACATTCATGCAATCCCTATTAAAACACCACCAACATTTTTCACAAAGCTAGAACAAACAATCCTAAAATTTGTATGGAACCACAAGACCCCGAATAGCCAAAGCAATCTTGAAAAAGAAAAACAAAGCTGGAGGCATCACAATTTCAGGCTTCAAGCTATATTACAAAGCTGTAGTCCTCAAAACAGTATGGTACTGGCACAAAAGCAGATAGATCATATGGAACAGAATAGAGAACCCAGAAATGCACCCACAAGTATATGGTCAACTAATCTCTGACGTAACAGGTAACAGTATCCAATAGGAAAAAGACAGTCTCTTCAAAAAATCATGTTGGGAAAACTGGATAGAAACATGCAGAAGTATAAAACTTTCTTGTACCATACACAAAAATAAATTCAAAATGGATGCAAGACCTAAACATGAGATAGGAAACCATGAAAATCAATCCAGTGAAGAAGACAGGCAGTAACCTCTCTGACATCTGCTGCAGCAACTTCTTACTAGACACGTCTCTGGAGGCAAGGAAAACAAAAGCAAAAATGAACAGGTGGGACCTCATCAACATTAAAAGCTTCTGCACAGTAAGAGACACAATCAGCAAAACTAAAAGGCAACCTACAGACTGGTAGAAGATACCTGCAGATGACATAACTGATAAAGGATTAGTATCCAAAATCTATAAAGAACTTCTCAAACTCCACACTCAAAAAACAAATAATTCAGTTAGAAATGAGAAGACACAAATAGACGTTATTCCAAAAAAGACATAAAGATGGCGAACGGACACATGACAAGATGCTCCGCATCACTCATTATTAGGGAACTACACATCAAAACCACAGTGAGACAGCTAGCACCTCACACCTGTCAGAACGGCTAAAATTAATAACCCACGAAACAAAAATTGGCGAGGATGTGGAGAAAGGAGAATCCTCTTACACTATTGGTGGGAATGAAAACTGGTGCAGTTACTCTGAAAAATAGGATGGATGTGCCTCAAAAGTTAAAAAAGAATTACCCTACAACCCAGCAATTGCACTACCAGGTATTTACCCAAAGGATACAAAAATACTGATTCAAAGGGGTATATGCACCCCAATGCTTATAACAGCATTATCAACAATAACCAAATTATGTCCATCAACTGATGAACGGATAAAGAAGTGGTATCTACAACACACACACCACACGCACACACACACACGAATATTACTCAGCCATCAGAAAGAATGAAATCTTGCTGTTTGCAATGACATGGATGGAGCTA
>NW_023181955.1:0-683 GCF_002007445.2 Ailuropoda melanoleuca | reverse complement strand
TTATTTTTAAGAATAAAAGAGAAAAGCAGTATTAATGTTCAACAATATAAGATAATATTTATGCAGTTTATCTCACATCTGTGTAACAGAATACTACGCAGCCTTTATAATCATGTTTAATCAGTACGAGAACATGAAAATGCTTAAATATTATAAAATGAGAAAGGCAATGTAAAGAGAAAATAAAGTGTTCAGCCAAAGTGCCATTTCAAGAGAAGTGAAAGGTTTATACCCTGCTTATTTTTAATTAAAAAGAAACCCTCATTGCTTTATTACATCCCATGGCAAACATTTCTTTTTAATTAATATAGCTCAGATTACTTTATTCAGTACATAAATGTCAATAAGAAAATGGCACTACATTCTAGCTACTATCACAATGTTAAAAATGGAAATATTTATTAAGTAGCTACTCAGGAGCTCTTTTCTGACTATGTAATATGTTCAGTGTGTGTGAGTTCACTAATTTCATTTATCAATCTGTGAAATAAGGCGTCTAGAAAGATATGGACACAGGAAGAAAGTGTCAGAGAGGTAAAATCCCTTGCCCCAAATCACACAGGGATTGAGTAGCAGATCTAGCTAACTCCCAAATTATCATCCATCTTTGAATTCTAGGTATTATGGAACATACTATTTTAAAATAATATCTTTATTTTGCTTAACTAGGTATTCAATATCAA
>NW_023181954.1:0-502 GCF_002007445.2 Ailuropoda melanoleuca | reverse complement strand
CAAGCATTATTCTCAATGGGGAAAAGCTGGAAGCCTTTCCTTAAGATCAGGAACACGACAAGGATGCCCACGCTTGCCACTATTACTCAACATAGTACTAGAAGTCCTTGCAACAGCAATCAGACAACATAAAGGGATCCAAGGTATCCAAATCAGCAAAGAAGAAGTGAAAATGTCTCTCTTCAGAGATAACATAATACTCTATGTGGAAAACCCAAAGGAATCCACTCCCAAACTATTAGAAGTTATAGAGCAATTCAGTAATGTGCCAGGATACAAAATCAATGCCCAGATATCAGTTGCATTTCTATACACGNAGTTGCATTTCTATACACGAATAACGAGACTGAAGTAAGAGAAATTAAGGAATCCATCCCATTTACAATAGCACCAAAAACCATACGTTACTTTGGAATTAACTTAACAAGAACGTAAGGGACCTATATTCTAGAAACTATAGATCACTCTTGAAAGACATTGAGGAAGACATAAAAAGATGGAA
>NW_023181953.1:0-1297 GCF_002007445.2 Ailuropoda melanoleuca | reverse complement strand
CCCTTGCTTCTCAGGGAGAAGCTCTGTATTTGTGAATCCCTCTCAACTGTGTGTCACCATGCTGGGAGTGGGATTTTTGGCAAGACCATGTCTCTGCCTCTCCTACCCATCTTGATGTGGCTCTTTTATTTTTGGTTGTGGAANGTGGAGGAACTGCTCAGCTGATTTCCAGTACTTTGTCAGAGGGATTGTTCCATATGCAGCTGTTGATTCGGTGTGTCCAAATGAGAAGGTGAATTCAAGATATTCTTATACCACCTATTTATTTATTCATTTAAACTTGGTTGAGGCACAATGTTACATTAGTTTCAGGTGTATTATATAGTGATTCAACAAGTATTATGTTATGCTCACCGCAAGTTTAGGTATCTTTTGTCATCATACAGCACTATTATAATATCATTGACTATATTTCTCATGATGTGCCTTTTAATCCCGTGACTTATTCATTCCATAACTAGAAATCTGCATCTTCCCCTCCCCTTCACCCATTTTGCCCATCTTCCCAAAACCCCACTCTTGCAGCCATCAGTTTGTTCTCTATAGGTTTGATATTGCCTTTTGTTTGTTTGTTTATTTATTTATTTGGTGTTTGTTTTGGTGTTTTGTTTTTAGATTCCACATATGAGTGAAAATATATGTTTTTTCTCAGTCTGACATATTTCACTTAGCAAAATACCCTCTGGGTCCATCTATGGTGCTGCAGATAGCACAAGCCCATTCTTTTTTTATGGCTGCATAATATTAGTGTGTGCGTGTGTGTGTGTGTATCCATTTGTGTATCGGTGGACACTTTGATTATGTATCTTGTCTATGCCACCATCTTGAACTTTCTCTCATGGTTCTTTCCAGTTCAGTGTAAAGACACAAAACATCTCATAAGCCAGTTCTGGGCCTGCCCAGCTTTAGGGCTACATGATTTTTTGTTGTATTTCTCATGTCAAGTTAAGATGTATTTTTCTGAGATCGCCACTGACGATAATATGTATGTGTGAGGTCTGCTTTCTAATGAAGTTTTGATACCTTCTAATTTTCTAATACCTCTCTATTTTCTATCCACAATGACTAATACCAGGATAAAGAGAAAGGAAAAGGAAATCTTAGTAAATTTCAGGATAACTTCAAACTAGATGTTTTAATTTGTATTTTTCAGCATGGAATCTGTGAGTCAAGTAAATTAAACAAATATTATACAACTATTATATGGTGATAATGAGTTTAAAAACATTTTTTCCGGGGCGCCTGGGTGGCACAGCGGTTAAGCGTCTGCCTTCGGCTCAGGGCGTGATCCCGGCGT
>NW_023181952.1:1559-2184 GCF_002007445.2 Ailuropoda melanoleuca | reverse complement strand
CGGGGGGATTTTCATGCTCCACTAGCGTTTCTGCCCCTCCTATTCGCCGACCGATCCGTTAGTTCCCCCACATCCCCCGCCGAGATCCGAAGCCCCGCTCCGCAGCCACGCTCCCTCCCTACAGCGTGGCCCGGCCCCAGGAACCCCGGTCTGGACTCAGTTGTCCCCTCCGCCGCCGGAGCGGGGCGCTGCGCCACACGGTGGGGCCGGAAATTCCCGCGGCCAGAGCGGAGAAGCCGAAGCCGTGAGCGCGGCACCGCCTTCCTCCTCCCGGGGCCGGGCGGGGCCTTGGGCCCAGCGAGGGCTGGGCTGCTTGAGTGGGGGCGGGGGGCCGCGTCTGCGAGGAGCTGCGGCGCCGGCGGGCGGGGAGCGGGACGACGCTGCTGCTCAAGAGCCGCTCCGCGAGCTAGGAGACCCTGCGCCCCAGCTCCTGGGCCCCCGCCCCCTCGCGGTCTCCGCCTCCTTCCTTCACACACCCCCCGGGCCCTCCGAGCCCCAGGCCTTCCCGGCGCTCCTCCTCCTCCTCTTCACACTCGCCCTCCGACCCGGCTCCTCCAGCCGCCCGCCGGCCTTGCCTTGCTCCCTGCCGGGCAAGTCCTCGTTCTCAGGCTCTCCTTACGCGCGC
>NW_023181952.1:0-1546 GCF_002007445.2 Ailuropoda melanoleuca | reverse complement strand
TTGCGCGCGCGCACACACTCGCACACACACACACGCTTGCCGGGCCGCCTCTCCTCACGGCCCCCCATCTCCTCGTCCTAGCTGACGCCGCCGTCGGGGGAGGATTGATGTCCCTTCAGCATCATGCAGCCGCCGCCGAGGAAGGTGAGGGTGCAGCTGGGGGGCTTTGGGAGGGATGTGTACAAGGGACGCGGCTGGGGCGCCCCCTCCCCCTTTCCACAAGGGGCCGTGACCGCCGTCGCCTCGGGCTTGTCACCGGGTTGCCGCCGCTTCCAGGCGGGGGCCACGCGAATGAGGTGTCTTTCCGACGAAGGGGCGGCCCGGGCTCGTCCCCTCCACCGCACGGGAGACCCCCCGACGTTTCCCAAGAGTTTCGGGTGTGCATTTGTGTGTGCGCTCACGCAGGGCAGTGCTGCTCCCTGCAAAGTGCATTCTCCGGGCTGCACCGAGGGGAGGCGGGGAGCCCCTGCAGCTTTGCAGAGCCCGTGCTTGTGTGATTGTTTAGTCTGCACCAGGTTTGAGCCCTCCAGCTGCATGTCGCCACCCTCGCCCATTTGGTTAATTTTCAGGAAATTTGTTTCCAGCCCAGCCGTAAGGTTCGGCCTGCTTTTCCCACGGGGCGGCCGAAAAGCAGTTGGACTAGTCACCGCCAGGGGAAAACGAGAAATTAAGCCCCAGGGGAAAACGAGAAATTAAGCCCCCCCCCCCAATCCTGCCCCGCCTCTCCAGCGGGGGGCCAGGAGGCGATCGTGCTGCCCCGGGAGAGCGAGAACCGGGCAGTGCATGGCGTGTGCACCGCGGTCTGGGCTTGGGGTGGGAGTGACGGGTGCTCTCGGCGTGTCAGCGGCTCCCCCCTGCGCCCTAGGAGAACTGTTTCACCGTCCTCTTCCCCAGGGTTCCCAGGGGCTGAGGCTATGTCCTTGTCATTTTAATCCTGCAGATGGTTACTCAGTGTCTACTCTGGGCATTGGGTGGAGAAGGCTGTTCTGTCCTCCCCTCGTGGGCAAACATTTGCCGAACGCCCGACTCGCTCGTGTCTGCTTCTTTTTCTCTTTCTTAATCCGGGTTTCTCCAGTTAAGTGACTCTTTTTTCTTTCACACATGTACCCCCACCTCTCCGGGTTAGCCTGGCTCCATGGCGGCGGGGATTCCAGGCCCATTGGAACCTGGAACCCTGGGGTCCAGGCCTGGCTGGCGAGGCACTGGACAGCTTGCATTTGCTGTTCTGTTTGAAGTGGAGCCGCCACGGGGACCGGCTTGCTGGGGTGGCTTAAAAGCACTGCATTTGTGGGAAGGTCACTTTTGCTTTCTCCTTTGTGAAAAAGAGATTGTGATTTGATGCGCTGTCAGCGACTTGGCATTATCCTGAGACAGTGTGCTTTCTCACAGCCATTATGGAATAATTTATGCAGTCAATTTATGCATATAATTTCATGATTGTGTAAATTTTGACTATTATCTATTAAGCATTCCTATACTCACTTCTGCCATCTATACTCAGCTCCCCTCTCCTGGTGGTTAAAATCTTTGAATCTTTTTTGGAAGA
>NW_023181951.1:0-1556 GCF_002007445.2 Ailuropoda melanoleuca | reverse complement strand
GCCCTGCCTCTGCTCTGCGGCGCGTTCCCCCTCCATCCTCAGTCCCTCGGCTCAGGCTCCCAAGCGCTACCGTGTACCGGGCGTGGGGCAGGCAGTGGGGATGGCCTCCAACCCTATCTCCCGGGCTTGTCCTCCAGGGCGCGTGACACAGGTGTGAACAGCCATGTCCCAATCATGTTGAGAGCCCCTAGGATGGTGTCCCAACCCTGAAGAGGCTGGAAGGGTTCTGTGAGGCGGCGGCATGTGAAAGGAATCAGGGACATCAGGTGCTCGGCTGCGGGGGGATAAAGTGATGGTCAAAGGAACATCAGTGACAAGAGGCTCGCTGTCCCCTGTCAGAAGGAGGAGGGGCCAGCTCAGGTTTCCCAGCCACTCAGCCCCTCAGGGCCCAGGACCAGCTTCCCAGCCTCGCCCTGGGTGTTCTCCTCATGGTCACAGAGGCGCCTCGACCTCAGCTGGGGGAATCATGTGGGAAGCTACGTCCAGGAAGGGGTGCTGCATGACGTGCCGCGCTCACCCTGAGAAGCTTCCCGGCAGCCCCTGACTCCCTTGGGTCTCATTCGCACTCTGATCAGACTGTCAGGTCCTGCTGGGTACCCCCCAACCCCCGTTCTGGGGCCAGCTCCCCCGTCTCCAGTGGCCACCCCCACCTGTCCCCACCAAGAGCCATGTCTGGCCACTGGGGCCCAGTCTGCCATGCAGGTGGGGAGGGGGGAGGCTGCCATCCTGGAGACCCCAGCAGCCAGTGACTGAAAGGTGTGGGGACTCAAGGTGTGTCTTCAGCACAGACTCTAGGGGCCCCAGAGTAAGTCGGGTGGGGGTCCAGAAAAGTGACCAGTGTGACCGGAGGTAGGAGGAGGCTTGTCACATAATTCCGCTGGTCTGGTGGGTGTCTGGGGAGGGGAGAAGGATCATGGGGAGGGAGAGAGCAATGACTGGGGGAAGGGACATCTCCCTGGGGAAGTTGACCCACTGATAAGTCTCNCAGTGAAGTGTGGTAGGAAGTGCCTGACTCAGCATTCTTTGCTCAGAGTCTTGGAGACGGAAACTCCTGCCGGGAGGGAACAGCATCTTCTCTTCTCTCGCATCAGGGTCAGGAGCAGGAAGAGTGAAACTCAGCAGCGCGCCCAGCGGAAGCATCTGGGCGTCTGCACGGCGGCCGTTCCCCGGGGTTGTGGCACAGGCAACACAACTGACCGTCACTGTGGCTCTCAGGAGAAGCTCAGTAAGGCTCCTTTTCCGCTCTGCAGTGAGCACACCAGGGCCCCGAGGAGAAAAACCCGATTCTGGGTTGTGGCACACGTCTCCAAACGGGTCCAGAAACATCCAGGGATAATGTGTAATTAAAGAGGCATTTTCCCTCTTTTCTTTTTCTTCTCAGACTTTCTCAGCATCCCCAGACTCGTCACCATGGCTCCCAGCTGCCCTGTGCTGGTCCGGTGTCAGATGCTTTGTGGAGGCAGGGTCACCTGGGGGGACTTCGGGTGCACGTGTCTCTCTGCCCACGGTCCCCCCTGTTCTGCCTGTCCCCAGGAGTGAACCGAGTGTGGCTACCT
>NW_023181950.1:422-620 GCF_002007445.2 Ailuropoda melanoleuca | reverse complement strand
GAAGTCACGACGGCCTTATGGAAGGTGGAACAGGAATCAAGGGGCTTTGGTACCGTGAGTGAAACACGAAGGACACAGCACTGAGAAAGACAATGCGGCCAAAGCCTACTTCCAACGAAATGCTTGCTACCTGGGGAAATCCTGTCAAAACTGCTGGCGGCAATGGAACGAAAAGGCCCAAAACACGTCCGTCAGAAA
>NW_023181950.1:0-180 GCF_002007445.2 Ailuropoda melanoleuca | reverse complement strand
AGAGCGTCCAGGAAAACACCTCCAGCGAACAGCAGCCTTTTCCCTGGGGACCCCGATTCCACATTGGGTGTAGAGGCCTGGGGAGGTCCAGCACTTAGATCCAAGAAAGAAAGTGTGAGGGGAAAGCCCTAGAAGTCACGACGGCCTTATGGAAGGTGGAACAGGAATCAAGGGGCTTTG
>NW_023181949.1:0-2669 GCF_002007445.2 Ailuropoda melanoleuca | reverse complement strand
TTCAATTAGCCAGCGTATAGTGCATCATTAGTTTTTGATGTAGTGTTCAATGATTCATTAGTTGTGTATTACACCCAGTGCTCATCACCACATGTGCCCTCCTTAATACCCATCCCCCTCTTACCCTGTCCCTCCAGCCCCCTCCCCTCTGAAACCCTCAGTTCGTTTCCTGGGGTCCATAGTCTCTCATGGTTTGTCTCCCTCTCTGATTTTTCTCCCCTTCAGATTTCCTTCCTTCCCCTATGATCCTCTGTGCTGTTCCTTACGTTCCACATAGGAATGAAACCATATGATCATTGTCTTTTTCCTTGACTTACTTCACTTAGCATAATCCCCTCCAGTCCCGTCCATGTTGCTGCAAATGTTGGGTAATCATNTTCACTTAGCATAATCCCCTCCAGTCCCATCCATGTTGCTGCAAATGGTGGGTAATCATCCTTTCTGATGGCTGAGTAATATTCCATTGTATATATGGATCACAGCTTCTTAGTCTAGTCATCTGTTGAAGGGCATCTCGGTTCCTTCCACAATTTAGCTATTGTGGACAATGCTGCTATGAACATTGGGGTGCATATGGCCCTTCTTTTCAGTGCATCTGTATCTTTGGGGTAAATACCCAGGAGCACAATTGCTGGGTCGTAGGGTAGCTCTATTTTTAACATCCTGAGAACTCTCCACACTGTTTTTCAGAGTGGCTGCACCAGCTTGCATTCCCACCAACAATGTAGGAGGGATCCCCTTTCTCCACATCCTCTCCAACATTTGTTGTTTCCTGTCTTGTTAATTTTTGGCAGGTTCATTATTATGCACTGTCCAGAATGTCTGCTCTAAGTATCTTACATGTATTTTCTCATGAAACCCTTACAAAAATCCCTCAGAGTCAGGGATCAAGAAGTTCAGTCACCTGCCCCCTGTGGGCAGGTCCAGGCCAGGAGCTAGGGTTTCAGGCCCAGGCAGGGGGCTCTAGAACCCATATGCTCAAAGACTCTTTGGGGTCCCTTTCTGCTGTAGATTAATGCGCTTTAACAGAGGAGGGGAACTCGATGCCATGCTTCTCTCTGTGGGAATGTACTGTATAATATCGAGTGTGAATTTCTGGAACTACCAGCACCTCCCAGGAGACGTACCACATGACAGGCACTCATTAAATGTTTGTGGAATTGAATGGAGCAGATTCGGTGAGCCAGTATTCGGATGATAAATGCAGAATAGAGCATTGTATGCGCAGTTGACTCGGTTATCCTAACTCAAGATGCACACGTTGGGAGCTCAGTTTGTTCCCTGCGTCATACCAGGTACGTGGGAGACACTCGGGATGGAGAAGACGGGCCCGTAGAGCTGAGGTGTCCGAAGCGCGGAACCTTGTGCGCATCAGCTTGGGAGCTGTGAGCTCATGGCCAGGAGGCCTGTGGTCCGTGTCATTCGGGGGGCAGAAGGTGAAGAGGTGATGAGCGCGGCCATCATGGCGGCTCAAAGACCCCACCTCCGTGAGGCGGGCTAAGCGGCCGTGAAGACAGACCAGCTTTCACACGAGATGTGAGAATTACACAAAGACCACATCCGAAATGTAGGACGACACTTACGACGGGAATTGAAACTTAAGTAAAATGCCACACAGATCTCTGGAAATAGCCCCAAATCCCACTTGTAGAGTTTCTGAAAATTTTTGATTCATTTTATTTTTGGAACAGTTGAAATTTGGGGGAATCGGCTAACGGGTGAAAATACACATCAAAGTGCCTTTTGGGGTTATTTACTTTTAAAGATTTTATTTATTTGAGAGAAAGAGAGAACACAAGTGAGAGGCAGAGGGAGAAGCAGGCTCTCCAATGAGCTGGGAGCCCCACACGGGGGTCTATCCCAGGACCCTGAGATCATGACCTGAGCCGAAGGCAGACACTTAACCAACTGAACCACCCAGGTGCCCCTCAAAGTAAGTGCCTTTTTGAAAGGAAAGACAGTATTTTATTTTATTCATGTTATGTTATTTATTTATTTTTAAAGATTTTATTTATTGAGAGAGAGAGAGCACAAGCAGGGAGAGGGGCAAAGGGAGAAGTGGACTCCCCACTGAGCAGGGAGGCTGACGTGGGGGACTCCATCCCAGGACCCTGAGATCATGACCTGAGCTGTAGACAGACGCTTAACTGACTGGGCCACCCAGGTGTCCCTGAAAGGAAAGACAGTATTTTAAAGAACTGTACTCTAGGGACATGTATAGTTATGAACCTAAAGGGCAGATCATAATTTTTTTCTTTCAGAGAAGAGCAGCATATTGAAGGATGATTGAACCACTTGAAAAATTCAGCAGACACACACATGCATGCATGCACAGACACACGCACACACACATGCACGCACAGACACACGCACACACAGACACACATGCATGCACAGACACACACACACGCACAGACACACACACAGACACACGCACGCACAGACACACATGCATGCACAGACACATGCACACAGACACACATGCACACACAGACACACATGCATGCACAGACACACGCACACACATGCGTGCACAGACACACATGCATGCACAGACACACACGCACACATGCGTGCACACACACACATGCGCATGTGTGCATATGCACTCACACACTTACGGGATTTGATCCTCAATGCCATTTTGCGTTCTTCCTTATTCTCTTTTT
>NW_023181948.1:0-4234 GCF_002007445.2 Ailuropoda melanoleuca | reverse complement strand
AACAGGGAAAGGACTACACTGCCTCACACCCAGCCACTGAACACTGGGATAAGCTTAAGAGGAGGGCTGTTGATTCTGCATTAACACCTCCCACCCCCCTACAAAGGGAGCTGTTCACACAAGCCACCAGAAGGAAACAAAGCACAGCATTATTAATAGAAGTGAAAGCAACCTCGCCTGATACCTAGTGTTCAGGTAGATGCTGGATTGGAATATATGGAAAGGCTCAAGGTCCAAAAAAGCCATTGATGCCTTGACCTGAATCTACGATGGCAGCGTCTGTGGGGCACAGCGTCCCTAATTTGTCCTCTCAGGTGCGAGGAACAAAGCATCACCAAAAGAGGAGGCAGGCCTTGTGTGGGTAAGCTTGCCACCTGGAAACAGGATGCGCAAAGTGAGCAGTGCCCACAGGGGATCCTGCAGCTAATGAGTCCAGACAGGGGGTGACCACATGGTGGCTAATGTAATTTGCTGGGACGGTCCTGGGAAAATTGGATGTAGGGTCACCCTCCTGGTAAGGGACTGCACTCTTATTACTTAAACATTCATTTTGTCCAATCAAGGCTGAGGCTCTATCCAATCAGAGAGCAGCTCCTCTGTCGGAGAGAATGAGTGAAGGCTCCTGCTCCATCTATTGCAATTATATCACAGATATAATCAACCACTAACGAGAAATCAGAGAAAGGAGTATAATGAAGGGCAATTGCATATTATGCAACATTGAATTAATTTGAAAGTATGTGATAGAAAAATATTAATAAAGTCCCAATTTATGCACAAAATCAAAATTATGCAATTTCCAAATCACTGTTTAATTCATCAGGAATTGTTTATTTTCAATGCTGTTATGCCAAGTGAATTGTAGACAGTGTTTACACTATTACCACTTGAGCTGGTAAACAGAAATACCCACCGTCACAAATACTTCTTTCAGATCTGTGAGAAAATTAATCTTTAATTATGTTAATTTGAATTATGTAAATTCATCAAAAATCTATCCCTCATAAAAACTGTCACCTCTGTGGATGAGAACAGGAGAAAGACATTTCAGGAAGAAATAAAAATTATTTTCAAATGCATAGAGGCAAGAGAGAATCAAAAGATGGGAAGGAAAGCAGAAAGGAAGAGGGTTTGAAATATTCAAGAAACACTGGGAAATGGGGAGGGGGAAAAGAACACTAAAAAAATTAGTTGTGAGCCTATGATTCCCAAAAGCAGTCTTCATTTCAATATCAGGCCATGTGGAGTTTTCACAGACCCACAGTGAAATGAGAAAAACATGGATGTTTTCTATAAAGCAAAATACATAAAGTATTAATTTGATTTTTTTCAAATTGTCCTTTTTATAAGACCTGTCCTCCTTAATTTCTTGGCATTAAAATAACCTGTTATGAAGTGGTGGCAATGGGAGATGACAGGTGTCAGGTAAGGTTGTTGGTTTTTTATGGCCTTATTTAACAAAATAAAATTTAACAACCCTGCATAGGTCCACAATGTATTTTTCAGAGATATTCCTGCTTCATAAAATACAAGAGACCAGGAACCAGAGCCCTGTGGTAAGAAGTTTAAATAATTGAACAAGGTAACTAGATTAAGCACATTGAGAATAACTCAAGATGTTGATTTTTAAATATGTTTAAATATGTATGGATAATTAAAAGAAACTACTAGAAGAATGCAAGTAGCATGCATGTATTCCAAACAACTAGTGAGAAAAAAATGTAGCAAAAAGCATTATAAATTCAACAAAGGGAAAGAAGAAAAAAAACTAAGAAAACAGGATATGATAGCAAGCGTAAAACCAAATGTGACACATATTATAACATAAAATTGATCATCTGTACAAGCAAAACACTATAGGGAAGTTCAATGACAAATTATAAACAGAGAGAAACTGCAATATATATAACAAGGAGACAATAATTAAACAATTATTTTAATTCATTAATTAGTAAGCAAACAAATTTTTAAATGATAAATGTACCAATAGGGAAAAAAGGCAACATCTACAGACAGGTAATTCATAGAAGAAATAAATGCCAATGAATATATTGAATATGCTTTACTTTACAATCAGGAAAATAAAAAGCAAAGAGATGAGTTTACTCTACCAGTTAGGGGACTCGGTACTGAATTAGTATTAGTCTATGTGACAGATGATGATGATGACGTGACATAGGAAGAGTGAGGTCTGTGAATATTTGGTACGAGAGTTTTAGAGGGAGAAGCAAAGATGCAAACAGGAAGGTGAAAGACCCAAGAATGGTTTAGGTATAGATGAACGAACGGAAATTCCATCATTGGCTCGGATGAGGGATAGAGGATGAATGTCAGATTTGGTTTCAGAAGTGCTAACAAGTTCTAGAGGAGGATGCCTTTCTGGAGCAGAGGCTCTAGCAGTTAGGAGGTGGGAGGTGATAGCACTAGGTTTCAAGTACCAACTCTTTTCCCCCTACCTGTGTGACCTGGGGCACTTGAGTATCTCTGAGTCCCAGTGTCTTCAGCTACAAAACAGGCTTGCCAAACCTGCCTACCCAGGTTTTCTGTGACTTTCAAGTGAGATAACGAACAGAAAAAAATACATTATTGGCTACTACATACATGCACACATACACACACATATACACATACACACACACACAAAATAGAATTTAAGAAGCCTTCAGTGCTTTAGTAAGAGAATTCAGCCTCATGGAGACAAAGTATTTCAATAATATCAATCCCTCCTGTACTTTGTTAACATTTGGTCTTCTTTGATGGGAGTCAGCAGTTAGAGCACAATAATGAGAAATCAAAATGACTTTACAGATTCAAGTTTTTAACAAAATCCATATTTACATAGTTTTTTAAAAAATTGGCTTAGATTGTCCTTCTGAAATCAATATGTTGCATTTACAGAGACATTTTAGGAAAAAAGAACAGTGGCTTTTTTAGGATCAATAGTAAATGACTCAATTCCTACCAGGCAGTGAGCACATCCAAGTTAACTCTCAGGAGTTAGGGAAATCATCCTCAAAATCCACTCTTGCCCAAGCTTCACTCAGTCCTTGAGGCCCAACTTCCTCACTGCCTTCAAGAGTAATCTTTAAAAGAGTATACTTTTTTAAGGGTATCAGGCAGAATTGGGTCCAGGCTCCAATTCCACAATGTTGTAGCACTGTGATCTAGAGCAAGTCACTCAGTCTCTTTAAAGCCTTATAAACTGGGTGTAACAAAATATCACAGCATCATATTGTTTGTGCTTGGGATTTTGTTTTTTAAATACATGTATCTTAGGTCAGATTTCCCATCTAAGATGCAGATTGTACACAGGAAGTTTTTCAGACAGTGCTACGTAAAGTCAACCCCTGTGGGGTAGTAAAGGAGGCAGGATTGGACAGGGGGCTATGTTGCAGCAAGATGCAGTCACAAAAGAGGCCTCAGCCAACACTGCAGGGAGCTCTAGAGCTGGGATTGTCCTTCATGGTTGTCTGGAATTGAGGCAAAGGCTTGGTCCTTTGTACCTCTTATCTACTAGTCATTGGATGCAAACTGCCCCCAGGAAAGAAAAAAAACTTTACACGAGGCAAAGCTCTTTAGCTGAGGACAATTCCTATGAACCAGTAGCTATCCACACTGACCAACAGCTGGAGGAATGAGTGCCTTAGTCCTGAAGAGGGATCTGCCCAGCCAAAGGCAGCATCCACTGTAACACATGAAAGAAGTCCGCTCATCTGACTATAACACCAGAAAAGTAATCACCTTCTCTATTATTTGCTGCCACTTCCCAATGTCTAGACTATTCCCAGCATATAGCCTGTGCTTAATAAATGTTGGTTGAATGTAGAGAAGATGCATAATAAGTGTTAGCTCTATTATGATGAGCTACTATTATTATGAAGCCCTCCCCCTCCTTCCTATACCCTTATTACTTTGGTCCTATTGTTCCTATTTTTCTATCTCATTCTACCTTTCTTCCCCCCCCCCACTTTTTATTTAGTTGTAAATATCCCAAATTATTCCACAAAACATAAGGTAATTTCTGAATTTATCTTCTCAGGTAGTATCTATCACTCCTCAGCTTAAAGATAGAAGGGGTCAGAGTCCTAAGAGTACTATGGGCAGGAAGAAACCAGATGTGCAAACTCATCCTTCAAGGGAGGAGAAGGGACAATGGCTGCATTGGTGCAAGAGGCCTTGGAGATGAAAACTTTGGCCAAAACTGAAAGAATTTTCGCAGGAAGTGATTACCTAT
>NW_023181947.1:0-635 GCF_002007445.2 Ailuropoda melanoleuca | reverse complement strand
AAACATCTGATTGTGTTTACTCACTGAACTGATACAGTGTTTTTCTTTCCGTGATTTGGAAACCAAACCAATAGAGAAACTTTATCCTCTCCATTTACTAATGTCGCTTTCTTGCCACCATTGACAATGAAGCCAGCAAGTGGATTAATTCTGCAATTTCATAGTAGATGGACAGTAGCAATCAGACTAGGACGCCAGCCCTTTTCCTCTGCTGTGTATAAAGAACCCCCACAGCCTGCCCATGAGCCCAGACCTCCTCTCTCCATTGCTTCTTCTCTCTGGATTTTACTTGCCCACTTCCTCTCTAACTCCAGGACCAATCCTTGCATCCCTTCACCCACCCCTCCTCCAAGGGCATTGCCAGAGACCCTTTGACTCAGCACCTGCACTGCTGTTGCCTTGTCTGATTATGTCACCACCCCCTTCTGGATTACACAGCCTCCTAACAGGTCCTCCNGTCCTCCTGCTTCCCTCTTGTCCTGAGTCCCAGTGAGCAACCAACTCTATTCCCCACAAAATAGACGGCAGGGTGCTCTTAAAATGCAAGTCATACTTGTTCCTCTTCTGTCCCCAATTCTCCACAGCTTCCCATTTCATTCAGAGGAAAAGCCACCACTCACCCTCTCCACACCAGT
>NW_023181946.1:349-890 GCF_002007445.2 Ailuropoda melanoleuca | reverse complement strand
GAAGAGAAGGGTCATATGCATCCCAATGTTCATAGCAGCATTGTCCACAATAGCAAAATCACGGAAGGAACCAAGATGCCCTTCAACAGATGACTGGTTTAAGAAGTTGTGGTCCATATATAAAATGTAATATTACTCGGCTCTCTGAAGAATGAGTTCTCAAAATTTACTGCCACATGGACGGCACTGGAGGAGATAATGCTAAGTGAAAGGAGTCAAGCAGAGAAAGGCAATTATCATATGGTTTCTCTCATCTATGGTACATAAGAACTAGGAAGATCGGTAGGGGAAGAAAGGGAAAAAGAAAGGGGGGGTAATCAGAAGGGGAAATGAAGCATGAAAGACTATGGACTATGAGAAACACACTGAGGGCTTCAGAGGGGTGAATGGGATAGACTGGTGATGGGTAGTAAGGAGGGCACGTATAGTTTGGTGCACTGGGTCTTATATGCAAGTAATGAATCATTGAACTTTACATCAGAAACCAGGGATGTGCTCTATGGTGACTAACATAATATAAAAAAAAAATTAAAAAAAAAGA
>NW_023181946.1:0-309 GCF_002007445.2 Ailuropoda melanoleuca | reverse complement strand
TTCCAAACCACTTTGGTGAACCCTTCCTTAGTGGTGAAAGATGATGTTTGTTCATCCTTCCTTGTATACTGTTTTGTCTCAGAGATAAGTGTTTGGAACTTTCGTCAGTTTTCCAAGACCACTTTGGTTAATGCTTCCACATTCATGAATGATGATGTTAGGGTACATGGTTTCCCGTACACTTTTTTTCTTACAGATAAGTTTATGGCATTTTCATTACGTTGCCACAACCACTTATGATAGGGATTCCACATTAACCAAAGATAATGTACGTTGTAATATGGTACCTGTGCACTGTTGTTTCTCAGT
>NW_023181945.1:526-1073 GCF_002007445.2 Ailuropoda melanoleuca | reverse complement strand
TTTGATTTCCTGGTTTATCGAGTCATTCCTGAGCAGGATGGTTCTTAGTTTCCAAGTGTTTGAGTTTCTTCTAAATTTTTCCTTGTGGTTGAGTTCCAGTTTCAGAGTGTTGTGGTCTGAGAATATGCAGGGGATAATTCCAATCTTTTGGTATTGGTTCAGNGAGCGTTGTGGTCTGAGAATATGCAGGGGATAATTTCAATCTTTTGGTATTGGCTGAGACCTGTTTTGTGTCCCAGAGCATGATCTATTCTTGAGAATGTTCCATGGGCATTTGAATAGAATGAGTATTCTTTGGTTCTGGGGTGTAGTGTTCTATATATATCTATGAGGTCCAACTCGTCGAGTATGGCATTCAAAGCCTTTGATTCTTTGCTTAGCTTTTGCCATAGTGTTCTGTCTAATTCTGATAGTGGGNGTTGAGGTCCCCTACTATTAACGTATTTTTATGTATATGTCTCTTTATTCTGGTTAAGAGTTGGCTTGTGTACCTTGCTGCTCCCCTGTTGGGGCCATATATATTAATAATTGTCATATCCACTTGTTG
>NW_023181945.1:0-327 GCF_002007445.2 Ailuropoda melanoleuca | reverse complement strand
TTTGGGTTCAAAATGAGTCTCTTGTAGGCAGCAGATGGATGGGTCATTTCTTTTTATCCAATCTGCAACCCTGTGGCATTTTATGGGAGCATTCAAGCTATTTACATTGATAGAGATTATTGAGAGATATGATTTTAATGATGCCATGTTGCCAGTAAAGTCTTCGTTTGTATCGGTTGTGACTTTCTGCTCTGTATCACTCTTGGGGCATGTTTACCTTTATAGAACCCCTCTTAATATCTTCTGTAGGGCTGACTTCGTGGTTTCGAAATTGGTTAATGACTGGCGATTCTGGAACGTCTTTATTTCTCCATCAATTCTGAATGA
>NW_023181944.1:0-1739 GCF_002007445.2 Ailuropoda melanoleuca | reverse complement strand
AATAAGATGGCATTAGTAAGCCTTTGCCTACCAATAATTACTTTAAATATAAATGGATTAAATTCTCAAATAGAAAGGCAGAGGGTGCTTGTTGAATGGATTAAAAAAAAAAAACCAAGATTCAACTATATGCTGACTGTAAGCATCACTTGATGAACACCCATTAAGCTCAAAGAGAAGGATGAGAAAGATATTCCATGACTATAGAAAACAAAAGAAAGTGGGGGGTAGCTATACTTATATCACACAGAATAGATTTTTAAGTCAAAAACTATGATGAGACAAAGAAAGTCATTATATAATGAAAAAGGGGTCAATTCACCAAAAGAACATAACAAATATAAATATATATGAACCTAACATAAGAGTACCTAAATATGTTTCACAAATACTAACAAAATCTCCAAATTTCCTCCCAAAGAGGAAAAGGCAATACAATAATAGTAGGGAACATCAATACACCATTAGTGCAAACAGAAAATCAGTAAGGAAATACACCATTACTGCAAACAGAAAATCAGTAGACTAGGCTTTTATGGCTTATGGTGATACAGGTTAGCAGTAGAGAAACAGATACAGAACATTGCATTCAACAGCAACACAATACAATACACATTCTTCTCAAGTCACATGAAATGCTCTCCAAGATACATCATATGTTAGGTAACAAAACAAGTTTTAGCAAATTTAAGACTGAAATCATATCAAGTATCTTTTCAGATCATAAGAGTATGAAACTAGAAGCAACAGAAAGAAAACTAGAAAATTCGAAAATGCAGATTTAAACAACAGTGGGTCAAAGAAAAACCAGTGGGTCAAAGAGTGAAATCAAACCCTTATCTTACACCACTCGCAAAAATTAACCCAAAATGGATTACAGATTNTTGGCAACAACTGATAAAGACTGTTTCCTTGACTGAAATTTAATCAGGCTTCTCTGACCCTCTTCTTGACTCTGCCTTGACATTGGCCTCTGTCCTGTTTTAAAGAATCCTATTAAATCAGTTCAGCAAGAATCTCCCAACTCTGATATCTGATCACCCTTGATATCTGATCAAGTTCTTTATCTCTCACCTTTGATGTATATCCTTGGCCTACTCCTATAAAGAACCCTGTTAAGGCCAGTTTAGCAAGATTCCCACTACTCTTGATACCTTTCATTAGCAATTTTCCATCCACTGATACCCTCACTCTGCTCTTTGGCCACAAGTCACCAGCTGNAGTCACCAGCTGCATTCGCTATATTCAGACTTGAATCCAATCTCTCTCCCCTATTGCCTAGTCATAATCCCTACTGCAATAGTCTTCCTTACCATTTTTAACATGTGTCAGAAATTTTTTTCTTTAACACAACCACCCTATGAAGTACATAATATTTGTATCCCCATTTTTATGAGAGAAAACTGAGACTCGGGGTTCAAATAAAACCTTCAAGTACACACAGTAAGAGCCAGGATTTGAAAGCAGGCACTGGGACTTCAGAGGCTGAGCTCAGCTGCTATCCTCTACAGGAAAATGCTATTCAGCTTCAAATTATGTTTCAACCACAAAGAAAGTTTAACCGGGGCAATGTTAGACTAGGCTTTTATGGCTTATGGTGACACAGGTTAGCAGTAGACAAACAGACTAAGTTAATCTTCCTCAGACAACTTCTTTTAAAGGGAATGATGCTACATGAACTGCAATGGAAATAGAATTTAGTGTCATGAAAACTTAGCAAGTGAGAATAAAGTGGGGGG
>NW_023181943.1:7594-9767 GCF_002007445.2 Ailuropoda melanoleuca | reverse complement strand
GGAACTGCAGAGAGTAATTGTCTCATCTGTGGTGGGCTGGTGGTGGAAAATGTAGATACCTTTCTTCAGTTCCTGATTTATTTCTTACATGACAGATACACCTATGGGAAACCTGTCCCAGGACTTGCAACTGTAAGCATGTGCAGAAAATTATTTCATCCCACTTATTGTCAAAAACAAGAGTTCTGTGAGAAATTCAGTCAACAGGTTAGTTTACAGCTTTCTCTCTAGGGGCTATTATTGTTGACAACCATTGAGCTACCCCATTTTACTTAATGGAAAGAGAACACTGGAGTAAGCCTCTCCCAAAATATTTCCCACCAAAAAGGAGAAAGAATTTCTATTCCCGGTCAATAAAATTCTCATTTTGATGATTAACCCTTAGAGATTATAAAGCAGATGTGAATATTAAATTCCTGAAGGTTAGTTAACATGTTTAACCCAAAGAAGTTGCCTTGGTATTGGAAAGAAAATAATATATTTAGTGATGATTGGTCTTAATCAGTATGGCATTTATTAATTTTTTAAAATTTCTCTCAGCTCAACAGCAATGGCTGCAGCACCCAAGAAGTAAAATCAAACCTACTCCAGATTAAAAATATGGGTTATGAAATGCAACTTAAAGTGGAAGCCAAGATCAGAGAAGAAGGAACAGGTTTGAACTTTAAATTAATATAGGGAGTGAAACAATAAACATTTGTTTGCTTTCCATAACAAAATAAGGGTCATAGGAAGGTGGAAGGAAATGAATTTTAGTACTAAAGTAACTTCCAAGAGTACTTACTCTTCTCTACATATTTTTAGACCTAGTATTTACTGGAAATGGGACCAGTGAAATCACAAATATTGTAACCAGACTCAAGTTCGTGAAAGTGGATTCACACTTTAGACGAGGAATCCCCTTCTTTGGACAGGTAGAGTATATTGCAATTCACATGTAATGAAGTATCCACAATGACGCATCCAACAATGCAGCCTACATTGATGTAGCCAACAATGCAGCCAATGATGTAGCCTACATCTAGTTAATGATATCAATTAATTAATATGACCCAAACCATGAGGCCAAGCAAAACTACTTTCCTTTGTAAATATCACTGATAAAATGTACAAACACATATTGTAGTATTTTGAGAATAAGAGGTATTATTTCTTTTTAGGACATATAGCTAATGAAGATGCTTAATGTGATATGAGTTAATTATTATGTCAAACCTTTCTACCACCCATCTGACAATAAATATATTTCCACCGATATCCAAACAGCTTCATAATTTTAAGAGAATTTCTCACAAATGATTCTCAATTTATGGATANCACCGATATCCAAACAGCTTCATAATTTTAAGAGAATTTCTCACAAATGATTCTCAATTTATGGATACCAATATCCTCCTTTATACCTGCTGTTCTATTTCGAAATAAATAGATAATTGGTTTTGTTTTTATTTTTTTTCTTTTTCAAAATTAAAAAAAATTTTTTTGTTAATTAGCATATAGTGTAATATTGGTTTCGGGGGTAGAATTTTGTGATTCATCACTTTCATGTAACTCTCAAGACTCATCACAAGTGCCTTCCTTAAACCCATCACTCATCTAGCCCATTCCCCACCCACCACCCTCCATCAACTCTCAGTTTGTGCTCTATTGTTAAGACTTGTCTTATGGTTGCTTCCCTCTCTCTCTCTTTTTTCTTTTCCTTCCCATATGTCTAGACTGGATATGTGTAGTCTTATTTTTAGACACCGAAACTATAATAGTTTACATATAGTGTACATTTTATGGCCATTATCATTTAATTATTTTCATACTTAAGGTATACATTTTAATTTTAACTAATAATTTTACCGCTTTTATAAGTATTTTTAATTATTTACCCATTCCATAATTCCTTTTTAAAATTACTTTTTTAAATTTAAAATTATAATTTATTTTTAAATTTAAAAAAATTTTTAAATTTCTTTCTAAATTTTTTAATTTTTAATTATTTTTATAAATAACAATAATTTATACTATTTATTATTGATAATAAAATTAAAATTCTATTTTAATTTTTAATTTTTTTTAAATTTTTAAAAAGTTTTAAATTTATTTTTAAATTTAAAATTACAATTTTCTCAAAAAGAAACACTTTTTCTGGGGAAGCTTATGTAGTTTGTTTCAGGAGATGAAA
>NW_023181943.1:0-1690 GCF_002007445.2 Ailuropoda melanoleuca | reverse complement strand
GACAGAGATAGAGACAGCCAGCGAGAGAGGGAACACAAGCAGGGGGAGTGGGAGAGGAAGAAGCAGGCTCATAGCAGAGGAGCCTGATGTGGGGCTCGATCCCATAACGCCAGGATCACGCCCTGAGCCGAAGGCAGACACTTAACGACTGCGTTACCCAGGCGCCCCCCTATTCTCCAATTTTTAACTGAGCCCAGCAGGCTTCATAAAATATTTTGTGTATACATACATACGTAGAATAATTTTGAGCTATTCTGACATAGGCTAGTTACCGTTTTAATTAAGCGGAAAATCAGACACAGACTTGAGTGTAAGGAACTTGTATTTATTCTACAGTTGAAGTTGTAAAGGGACACATTAGCCTATTAATTTCACTAAATAATTAGAATGACATTAAAGAGTCTATGCCTTTGAATGAGTAGGCACAGTTCTAAACTGGGTTAAGATCTAGCAACAGTGTTCTGACCCATGACCATCTTGTCTCATTTTCTCCACGCCCCTGTAAAAGGCAGTTTTTCCTTATCCTTCCCTGTGGAGTCAGACATCGCTCCCATTGCTCGATTGTTCATCTTTACCGTTTTACCGGATGGAGTTCTTGGAGATTCAGAGAGCTTTGAGATTGAAAACTGCTTACCCAACAAGGTGAGGGTCTTCAGCATAAAACTGTAAAAACACAAATAAATGGTACTGTAGGTATCATCCATTTACCTCAGAGAAAATGGGCCCAGAAAATTAAGTGAGTTGCCCAAGGGTTCCCAACAAAGGCAGAGCCAAATTTCCAGGCACTTAGCACAGAACTTTCTCAATTATGCCAAACTGCTACCACATAAAACATAATTCAGTCTTGTGTCCACGGTGCCCTATTCCACGAATTCAGTTGCATGAGGTATGTATGATGTGTAGACTCAGAAGTTCCAAAAACCTTAAGGACAAATACGAATACCTAGACTCCCCCTATAATGGATCAGAGGTAAAGGCAAGCTATTCATTCCTTCCGAGGTATCAGTTGTTCCTTTGGAATAAGACTGAGCTGTTGACTAAACCTTTTCAACGATAAAAGGCAGATGGGAAAAGAGGTTCCTGACTTGACACGTGGGCAGTCCTATAAGGCTAAGGTAAAGATGACTCGGGACATGTGGGTGCCTGCAGGATTGCAAAGGTAGAGGACGTGGGGCTGACTTTTCCTTCTGTTACCACAGGTGGACTTGAGCTTCCGCCCAGCACAAAGTCTCCCCGCTTCCCACGCCCACCTGCGAGTTTCAGCTTCTCCTCAGTCCCTGTGCGCCCTCCGTGCGGTGGACCAGTGTGCTGCTCGCAAGGCCCGACGCTGAGCTGTCCACGGATTCGGTGAGCTCCCGGCAGCCTCGGGGTCAGCAGGGGCCACTGGAGGGGCGAGAGGCGACGGGAGGCAGGAGAAGACCCTCTTGAGAGTAAAATATAAAAACAGTCACCATTGTCTAATTTTTTATAGTTTCTGGAGCTTTCTCACATGCATTTTCTCATGTGATACTCCCTAAATCTTAGGGAGTAGCAGACACATTTTAAGATGCGGAAACTAAGAGAACGTTTGAGAGATTTATGCAAGATTACCAGAAGTAAATGACATAGCTGAGCGTCTAAAACCGCCCACAAGCTTTGATCTCTTCCTGGATATAACTTCTTTTTCTCTAGAGAATCAAATCTAAATCTC
>NW_023181942.1:388-904 GCF_002007445.2 Ailuropoda melanoleuca | reverse complement strand
CCAGCTTTGTTTTTCCTTTTCAACAGTTCCTTGGCGATTCGGGGCCTTTTCTGATTCCATACAAATTTAAGTACTATTTGTTCCAGTTCTTTGAAAAATGTCCTTGGTAGTTTCATCGGGATAGCATTGAAAGTGTATATTGCTCTGGGTAGCATGGACATTTTAACTATGTTAATTCTTCTGATCCATGAGCATGGAATATTTTTCCATCTTTTTGTATCTTCCTCAATGTCTTTCAAGAGTGATTTATAGTTTCTAGAATATAGATCTTTTACGTCTCTCGTTAAGTTAATTCCAAGGTAACGTATGGTTTTTGGTGCTATTGTAAATGGGATGGATTCCCTAATTTCTCTTCCATCAGTCTCATTATTCGTGTATAGAAATGCAACTGATTTCTGAGCATTGATTTTCTATCCTTCCACATCACTGAATTGCTCTATAACTTCTAATAGTTTGGGCATGGATTCTTTTGGGTTTTCCATATAGAGTATCATGTCATCTGCGAAGAGAGACATT
>NW_023181942.1:0-186 GCF_002007445.2 Ailuropoda melanoleuca | reverse complement strand
TTTTATGAGATTGAGGAATGTACCCTCTATTCCTACTCTCTGAAGGGTTTTAATCAGGAAAGGATGCTGTATTTTGTCAAATGCTTTTTCTGAATCAGTTGAGAGGATCATATGTTTCCTGAGTCTCTTCTTGTTGATATGATGTATCACGCTGATCGATTTGCGAATGTTGAACCACGCTTGCAT
>NW_023181941.1:0-754 GCF_002007445.2 Ailuropoda melanoleuca | reverse complement strand
CAAAAAAATTCTGATTATCAATGAGAAAAGAAATTATTTGAACATAGAGTCAGATAAAAATATTGTGGTGGCTCATAATGATCTCCTCACAAATCATAGGAATAATATTGCTTCAAACAAGATTTTTCAACCCAAAGAACAGAAGAAAATACTTGCAAATCATATATTGATAAGAGATTTTTATCCATAATGCATAAATAGCCTACAACTCAGTAATAAAAAGACAAATATTCAAATTAAAAAAAGAGGCAAATGATTTGAATAGACACTTCTTCAAAGAATATATAAAATGGCAAAGAAAGACATGAAAAGATGTTCAATATAATTAGCCATCGGGAAATTGCAAATTAAACCCACAATAAAATACCACTTTAGATCCACTAAGATGGCTATAAAGAAAANAAAAAAAAAAAAAGACAGGCAATAACAAGAGTTGTTGAACCTATGGAGAAATTGGAACCCTCATACTTTGTTGGAATATAAAATGTTACAATCACTCTGGAAAACATGTAAATTGTTAAATATAAATTTGCCATATAACCCAGCAATTTCATTGTTGGTATAGCAGAAGATAATTGAAAAGATATGTCCATGCCAAAAACTATGCATGAATATTCATAGTAGCATTACTCATAATAGCCAAAGGTGGCAACAACTCATGTCCATCAACTGATGAAAGGATAAAAATATGTGATATATCCATACAGTGGAATATTATGTGAAAATACAAAGGAATGAAGCACTGATTTATGGT
>NW_023181940.1:0-1686 GCF_002007445.2 Ailuropoda melanoleuca | reverse complement strand
CTTTCAGTGTACAACCAAACTGCCAATGCATTTACCTTTCAAGCAAGGTCACTTCCTTCTAGACATAGACCATAAGATCTAGCAAGAATTATCCAACTGAAGGAGAGACAGAAAAAGAATATTAAAAAACAGATCCTCAGGTCTTGATGTAACAAGGTCAAAATATGTGTTGTCGGGTTTCAAAATGAAATAACNAAGAGAATAGAACAGAAAAATGTTTCCTAAGAAATCCTTGCTGACTATATCCAAGAGAGGTAAATATAATGAGCTTACTGAGATTCAAGAATTGTAGTGAACTTCAAGGGGGATAAAAACAGAGAAAGCTCTGCCTAGGCCCATCCCAATCGAACTGAAAATTAAGATAAAGTGAAAAGTCTTAAATGCAGCCAAAGGAGTCAATCAAAGGAAATAGAAACATGGCTAAGGTCATCGAGACTCACATGCCTTTACTAACGGTGAGCTTGTGCATTTCGATACCCTTACACAACAGAGTTGAACATTAGATTCATGCCTGGAATCTGAAACTCATGAAAGTTTCACGTAATCCTTCTTATGAAGAGTAAAACGTTAAAAACTGTGAGCNAAAACTGTGAGTCCATCTTATTTGTAAGCATTTATATTACAATTGCAATAAAATAGGCATGTAGCAAGGCTGGCTTAGGTGGTACATAGTTTCTGTATCCGAGCATCTGTAGAGAAACAAGAGAGAAATGGAGCAGGAAGAAGTGAAGGGGGTGGGCAATGGTCTTAGAGAACCAGCCCAGCTGGGATGAGGGTGAGGCTGGTGGAGACGGCCCTGTCCCTGGGGCCCTGGTGTAGTGCTCCCTCAAGGGCTCTCATGACAGGATAAACAGGCCAATTGCTGTCCTCAGGTCTGTTCCTGAAGACTCAGTCTAAGGCAGTTGAGTGTATGCCTCTCTGGGAGTAGAAAGGCTCCTGGATCGAGGTAAGGACTGGGCTGGTGTTATGTCCCAGACAGGCCAGAGGTGACAGGACTCTTGGAGGCTATTCATGTATGTGGACATAGGATGGTAGAACCGGTGGCGCCAATCTGGTTGATCATGGCCGCTGTGGAGAGGGAGGTCTGGGAAGGCAGGTGATGGTTGGTCATGGCTGCTGTGGAGAGGGAGGTCTGGGAAGGCGGGTGAGAGTACATGGGCTCTCTGATGTTACTGAAAGTAAGTGGATAAAGAGATGCCATCCAAAAAGTAACAGGTGCCCTAGTATTTAGTCTGGGTTTGAGAAAACAGAAAGANAAGAAAGGTATTGACTGAGACTGCAGACACATCTTGGCAAATATGAGAAGAGCCCTGGGAAGGACTGGGACCTGTGCTGGGCTTCAGAAAGCAGGGTGTGGGAAGGGCTTTGCGGAGAGAGCCAGGCTATCTCAGGCAGATATGAGAAGAAAGTGTGAGGGAGGGGTGTCCTAGAGGGGTCACGGAGGATGAACGTGTGTTAGAACAAGGTCATTCCAACAGGAGACCCATTAAACAGGCAGATCTCCATCCCCTGAGCTCCCTGGTTTTGCTCTTTGGCTGAATTAATAAAAAACATTCCTGCTTCTCCTTTCCCCCAACCATCTGGCATCAGAAGTTTCTATGATCTTCCCTCATCGCAAGCCCCTGCCTGTGCTTTATTGTGTCTTCCCGGGCCTCTGCCTCCCAGCTACGTGCTCTATAGAGACAT
>NW_023181939.1:1132-1229 GCF_002007445.2 Ailuropoda melanoleuca | reverse complement strand
GCTGGCGGCAATGGAACGAAAAGGCCCAAAACACGTCCGTCAGAAACAACACCGTACAGGGACCGTCCTAGAACTATCATCACCCTTCGTGAATAAT
>NW_023181939.1:355-686 GCF_002007445.2 Ailuropoda melanoleuca | reverse complement strand
CACCCTGGGGAAATCCTGTCAAAACTGCTGGCGGCAATGGAACGAAAAGTCCAAAAACACGTCCGTCAGAGACACACCGTACAGGGACCGTCTTAGCACTATCATCACTCTTCGTGAATAAGGAAAATTGAGGGAAAGTGGTCACGGAAGCCTGACGGGAGTGCCCCATAATGGTCTCTGAGACCCCACACAGTCCAGGGAAATATCAACGATCATCATCTCTCGTGAGTAAGGGAGCATGAATGAAAAGGCTCAGGATTTTCGAGGACTCAGCGCCCTTCTCATTGGTAATAAAGCAGAGCGTCCAGGAAAACACCTCCAGCGAACAGCA
>NW_023181939.1:0-289 GCF_002007445.2 Ailuropoda melanoleuca | reverse complement strand
CTTAGAACCAAGAAACAAAGTGTGAGGGGAAAGCCCTTGAAGTCACGACGGCCTTATGGAAGGTGGAACAGGAATCAAGGGGCTTTGGTACCGTGAGTGAAACACGACGAACACAGCACTGAGAAAGACAATTCGGACAAAACCCGCTCCAACGAAATGTTTTCTCCCTGGGGAAATCCTGTCAAAACTGCTGGAGGCAATGGAACGAAAAGGCCCATAACACGTCTGTCAGAAACAACACCGTACAGGGACTGTCTTAGCACTATCATCACCCTTCGTGAATAGGGAA
>NW_023181938.1:0-575 GCF_002007445.2 Ailuropoda melanoleuca | reverse complement strand
CGTCTTAGCACTATCATCACCCTTCGTGAATAGGGGAACTTGAGGGAAAGTGGTCACGGAAGCCTGACGAGAGTGCCCCTGTTGGTCTATGAGACACCACGCATTCCAGGTAAATATCAACGAACATCATCCCTCGCGAGTAAGGGAGCATGAATGAAAAGGTTCAGGATTTTGAGGACTCAGCATCCTTCTTACTGGTCATAAAGCAGTANTCAGGATTTTGAGGACTCAGCATCCTTCTTACTGGTCATAAAGCAGTACGTCCAGGAAAACTCCTCCAGCTAACAACAGCCTTTTCACTGGGGACCCTGATTCCACATTGTGTGTATTGCCCTGGGAAGGTTCTGGCACTTAGAACCAAGAAACAAAGTGTGAGGAGAAAGCCCTGGAAGTCACGTCGTCCTTAAGAAGGTGGAACAGGAAAGAAGGTGCTTTGGTACCGAGAGTGAAAACCGACGAACGCAGAACTGAGAAACAAAATCTGGCCTAGAGCCGCTTCCAACAAAATGTTTGCTTCCTGGGTAAATCCTTTCAAAACTGCTGGTGGCAATGGAACGAAAAGGCCAAAGACATGT
>NW_023181937.1:0-3148 GCF_002007445.2 Ailuropoda melanoleuca | reverse complement strand
TCCCTTTTTGTCTTCTGATTATCCTTTGCATTAAGAAGTTAGAGCTACTTAAAGTTATGAAAATTACGGAGCATTAACTACTGAAATAATAGTTGCAATATTGAACTATTGAAACTATTGAACTATTTTCAATATAGAACTATTGAAACAATAGTTTCAATATTCAACTATTGAAACATAAATTTAGCTCTATAAATCTTATTCTGAATGCAATTAATATGCACATGCAAATTGTATAAAATCACAACATAGATTAGGGTTTTAGATTATTTTTTTAGGAAGAAAAGACATTTGTTCATAAGACCAGAAAGCAATTGAACATGGCCATTATTTTTTTTAGCAGTTAATTTATCTCCACAGAGGCTATACATTCTCATAATTTATGTAATTTTAAAATCTCATACATTTCACAGTATTAAGTTTTCAAGGGATCTTCAGCAATAACAACATATTTTGGTAGAGTAATTCAAATACATTTATCTAATAAAACAGTGTTCACTCATTTCCTAAGCCAATTAAGAACCTAAAAATTAAATTCTTATGAGATAAAATAAACATAGGACATTTCTATTACTGTTTTTATTTATTGGTTTTATACAATCATTAATAATAGCTCAAAACAGATGTTTTCTGTGTTTTATTGATTATTTGGCAATTTTTACTTTTCCTCTCACTGAACAATTATATTTGTATTTGTTAGGTTTCACATTTGTATGGGCTTGTAAACCCCTGAAGAATCAGTTTATGAAAGCAAACCATAGCCACAATCTATACCCCACCCAGTGAAGGAATTTTTAATATCATGGCTTTAAAGTGGTTATTAATGCTTGACTTTGTCAGCACTTCTGATCGTTGATATATAAAATTTGATACATTATTATTTTTAAGACCTATAAGGAGCCATACAGAATAATGAATAAACATTGATATTTCAGTATCCTCTAGAAAATGTAGCTGCTGTCTCTATTACTTTTTTTTTCTTCCCTCATCCTCAAAAGTATGCTAGGGCAAACCTTACTGAATCTTATAACATCCAATTTGGTAACTTAGAATGAGCTAGCAGTGATGGTAATTGAAATATAGTTGAAAGAAAATAACATTTAAATATTTCTATGTATGTGGAAAAAAAAAACTGTAATTGCCCTGGCTTCCTAATTCATAGACAATTAGAAAAATTGGTCCCATAGAGCGACAAAAGAAGAAAGATACCTCAGGAAAAATTGCAAAGAATCCAGTTCCAAATTATGCCAGNTTTCTATGTATGTGGAAAAAAAAACTGTAATTGCCCTGGCTTCCTAATTCATAGACAATTAGAAAAATTGGTCCCAGAGAGCGACAAAAGAAGAAAGATGCCTCAGGAAAAATTGCAAAGAATCCAGTTCCAAATTATGCCAGCAGTAAAACAAATGGATTCATTGTTCCCTACTACTTGCCTGGGATAAGAGTAAAGCTTGTAATGGACAATAGCTGTTTCCAAAGTTAACTAGTGAGAAAGGAATCATGCGTTTGTCTCATTTCCCCCTCCCTGAAACTAGGCTGGTTCCTTAAGTTGAACTCTAAAATTCAATGTTCTTAAAAGGAGAGAGAAATGTGTACTTGATTTCTGAGAAACTGCATTCTAATTGCCCTTTTTAGATCTTTATGGCAAGATCCAAAACAATTTACAGGTATAAGTATGCGATTTCAAAAGTCCCTTCAAAAAAACTCATGCAATATTTGATAATAAATGACAATGGGATGGTAACAATGTGTTTCATAGGTTGTTGTGTATTTGTAGGTATTTTCTTTCAGCTATTTTTCTATATATTTTTAAGTATATTTAGTGATAATATATGTGTACTTATCATTGCTTACTTAGAACTCAAATTATTTTATTATTCTTAAATAGGCATAAGGAAACCATTTTAATAGCTGCATAATATTTCATTTGATAAATGTTTAATATTAAAACATTATGATGTTATTAGACAGTTGCATCATCACTTATATTTTGCTATTAGAAACACTACTCCAATAAACATTTTATGCCATATAGCTTCTCCCTAGTCCTGTATTTTAAGGTATTTTGCCATATATTAGTTTCTGAGAAAGCATTTTGGTATCAGAGGTCATGTACATATTTGGTACTGTTGATATTATAATGACCAAATTTGTTTTCACAGAATTGTACCAATTTCATCTTTCACTAGCAATACATGAAAATGCCCATTTCAATGCATCCTCATTGGGAAAAGTGTTGTAAACAGGAAAAAAAATTGGCTTTAATTCATTGAACACAAAATTTAGAATGTAATATTCACATGACATGCTTTTGAAAGAATGCATGGTTTTCCACATAATGAATTTTTTACAATAATAGCAACAGTTAAAAAATTTTAAATGTAAGATTCCCCAATTTTTCTTTGGTGGTAAATATCAGTCTTGACATATATTTAGAATTTGGGCCTGGAATCTAAGCTTACCTCTTAGATTCTTTGAAGAGTGATTAGAAGTTGACTCGCGATGGGCATTTTAGTAGTACACATAGATGTGAAATAACGTGTTTAGGATTTAATGNATGTGTAGGATTTAATGTTGCAACTAAAGAAGCACTCTGTTTCTGCAAGGCCAGCCCCTTCACTTCCATCCAATCCAACTCCCTCTCATCTCACTCTGGGAAGTTGTCCTACAATTATCGCCACTTTTTCCTACTTCAAAAATTTCTATCTTATGATTGGATCATCAGTACATAAAAACACCTTAAAATTATCCCTTTAGAAACAAAGTATTGTCTTTGGCAAAAATTACCCTACCACTTCTCCAAAGGGTTACCTATTCTCATTTTAGTACCTTTACTTTATAACCTTCCATTTTCTTCTCTACTTAATCTAATGATGCATTTGTTCCCATATTTCACCATCATTACTCAGATCAAGGCTGTGAAAGATCTCCATAATGAGAGAAATTGTAATTTCTCTTTTCTCATCTTTTTCAAACTTTCAGTGGAGTTGACATGTTAAAAACAAAAACAAAAAAGCTCTATGCTGATAATTCTGAAATCCTTACCTCTCACTACCAAGCTCTTTTCTGTGTCTTTTTCGTTAAGCATCTGCCTTCAGCTCAGGTCATGATCCCAGGGTCCTGGGACTGAGTCCTGCATCTGGCTCTT
>NW_023181936.1:256-1061 GCF_002007445.2 Ailuropoda melanoleuca | reverse complement strand
TGCTCAACCCTGCAGCATCCCGGGCTGTGCGCCCCACACCCGGCATCCCAGCCCTCACTTCCAGTGCCGGCGCATCTCTGTCCTTTGTGTTTCTTTTCTTTTCTGTTTTTTTTAAAGATTTTTAAANTTTCTTTTCTGTTTTTTTTAAAGATTTTTAAAATTTATTTATTTGACAGAGATAGAGATAGCCAGCGAGAGAGGGAACACAAGCAGGGGGAATGGGAGAGGAAGAAGCAGGCTCATAGTGGAGGAGCCTGATGTGGGGCTCAATCCCATAACGCCGGGATCACGCCCTGAGCCGAAGGCAGACACTTAACCGCTGTGCCATGCAGGCACCCCATGTCCTTTGTGTTTCTAACCCCGCCAGCCGCCAGTCGCCAGCCACCCCGCACGTGCTCCCGGAGCTCCCGGTCTCAGTCTGCTGTCTCGCGGGTGCCATCCGCTAGTCTGCCCGCTCCCCGGTGCAGGTGGCCCGCCAGCCGCCAGCCACCATGTGCGCACTCCCGGAGCTCCCGGTCTCAGTCTGGACCCAGTGAGCGCACCGGAGTTCCGGAGTTCCATGAGATTTTTGGTAGCGCACGCCCCCGGCTCACAGTCTCAGTCTGCTGTCTCAAGGGTGCGGGTCTGCGGTCCGCCCGCTCCCCTGTGCAGGTGGCTACCGTTTCCCGGGTCCCTGACACGGAGGCTCCCTCCCCCTTCCGATTATCTTCCAATATCTGAGCGGGGTTTCACGGCTCCCCGCTTCATACCTCAATACTTAGCGCTGGAGATGTTCATTTGTAGAGATCCAGATGTATCTTCCTGC
>NW_023181936.1:0-242 GCF_002007445.2 Ailuropoda melanoleuca | reverse complement strand
CATTTGTAGAGATCCAGATGTATCTTCCTGCATCTCAGGCTGATTCTGTGGATGTTCCTGCTGGTCTGGTACCTATCTAGCTCAACTCAGGGGACCTGCTGAAAAAGGGGTCCCCTACTCCTCTGCCATCTTAACTCCTCATCCCTATAATTTTTGATAATATTCTCTTACGATTGTATTTCTGTGGTATTGGTTGTTATTTTTCCTCTTTCATTTGTGATTTTATTTGCTTGAGTCCTCTT
>NW_023181935.1:0-1709 GCF_002007445.2 Ailuropoda melanoleuca | reverse complement strand
ATAAATTATACCATTCAATGTTTGACTTAATGGAAGGATTTTCTTCTTTCTCATGGCTGAATAACATTCCTCTGTGTGTGTGTGTGTGTGTGTGTGTGTGTGTGTCTGTGTGTGTCTGTGTGTGCATGAATGTATAGGCAGATATCTGTCTGATATCCTGTTTTCATTTCCTCTGGGTATATATCTAGAAGTGGGATCATTAGATCATATGGTAGTTTTATTTTTTCTTAAGTTTTTATCTAAATTCCAGTTAGTTGACATACAGTGCAATATTAGTTTCAGGTGCACAATATAGTGATTCCACTCTTCCATACAATCCCCAGTGCTTGACACAACGAATGCATTCATTAATCCCCATCATCGATTTCACCCATCCTCCCACCCCTCTGGTAACCATCCATTTGTTCTCTATAGTTAAGAGTCTGTTTCTTGGTTTGTCTTTCTCTCTCTCTTTTTCTCTTTGCTCGTTTGTTTTGTTTCTTAAATTCCACATACCACATATGAGTGAAATCATATGGTACTTGTCTTTCTCTGTCTGACTTATTTCACTTAGCATAATACTCTCTACCACAATCAATGTTGTTGCAAATGGCAAGATTTCATTCTTTTTTATGGCTGAGAATATTCCAGTGTGTGTGTGTGTGTGTGTGTGTTGTGTGTGTGTGTGTTGTGTGTGTGTGTAGCTGTTCTATTTCTGCCTTATTTGAGGAACCTCCATACTGTTTTCTATAGTGGCTGTACCAATTTATGTTTCCACCAAGAGTGTACCAAGGTTTTCTTGTATTCACATCTTCACCAACACTTGTTATCCCTTGTCGGTGGTTAGGCAATATCTTATTTTGATTTTCAGTTTCATTTTCTTGATGATTAGTGATGTTGAGCAGCTTTTCATATGCCTGTTGGCCATCATATGCCTTCTGTGGAGAGATGTCCATTCAGTTCCCCTGTTTTGTTTTCTTTAATCAGTTTAGTTCTTCTGCTTATTTTTAAATTAGATTATGATTATTATTGCTCTTGAGTTGTATGAGTTCTCTATATATTAGGATATTAACTCCTTACCAGATACATGATTTGTAAATATGTTCTCCCATTCTTTAAGTTGTCTTTTCATTTTGTTGATGTTTTCATTTGCTGTGCAGAAACTTTATAGTTTGATGTAGACCCATTTGATTATTTTTGCTTTTGCTGCCATTGCTTTTAGTGTCATATCCTAAAATGTTAGTTCTTCATTCCATTTAGTGGGGTTTAATTGTACTCTACATTTTCTTGCCTTGTAAGATAGAAATTTAGATAATTTATTCTAAATATTTATTTTCCTTTTCTTTTTCTTTTCTCTTCTACCTTCTCTCTTCCCTTCTCTCCTCTCTTGTCCTCCATTTCCTCCCTTCTCCTCTCCTCTCCTCCCCTGCCCTGCCCTCCCTTCCCTTTCCTTCCCCTCCCTTCCCTACTGCTCTCTTCTTCTTTCCTCTCCTCTCCTTTCCTTCTTCTGTAATATAGGTCTCTAAAGTTCCAGGCACTGCTTTAGATGCATACCCAGAAATTTTGATTTTTTTATTGTCATTCATCTACAAACATTTTTTACTTTTCTGTATCATTTTTTTTTTATCATGGATCACTTGGGTTTATTTACTTTCCAAATATTTCAGGATATATAATTTTATTATTGTTATTGATTTATAATTTATTTCTATTGGGATTAGAGAATATAT
>NW_023181934.1:0-2939 GCF_002007445.2 Ailuropoda melanoleuca | reverse complement strand
GCATTTCTCAAAGAAGTAAAGGTGTTATAGAATGTTTGAGAAATGAAATATTTGTTAGAAACAATGTTTTTGTTTATACAATAATTTTTTCGTTGTCTTAAATATTTACCAATCCTCTTTTTTCCCCTTTTTATTTTAAAGGCTTTCTTTTAAAGATTTTATTTATTTATTTGTCAGAAAGAGAGAGAGAGAAAGAAGGAGGGGGAGCGGCAGGCAGAGGGAAAAGCAGGCTCCCCAATGAGCAAGGGGCCTGATGCAGAACTGGATCCCAAGATCCTGGGATCATGACCTGAGCCAAAAGCAGATGCTTAACTGACTGAGCCACCCAGGTGTCCCAATAATTACCAATCCTTAATTGGCAAAGAAAAAACAGGAATTTATTCAACAGGAGCGTTCACTTATTGGTATTGTCTTTAGTATTTATTTATTTAACAGAGAAAAAGAGAACACATGAGCAGGGGGAGTGGCAGGCAGAGAGAGGGAGAAGCAGCAGACTTCCCGCTGAGTAGGGAGCCCACTTGGGGCTCCATCCCAGAACCCTGGGATAATGATCTGAGTGGAAGGCAGACGCTTAACCAACTGAGCCACCGAGGCACCGCTTCTGTTCTCTTTTCTGTTCCTGCTCTCCACCTTCCAGTATTGTCACAAACTGTAAATTCAGAATAACTTTTACTGGCTTAATTTAGTGACAATCAGAGATAGAATTTTCAGACCCAGGTCCTCAAAAGTAGGAAGATAAATGTAATATTGTCTAAGGAAAAATAGGATTGATGAAAAAGAAAGTTCAGTTGATTTCTAGAAACTCTTTTAAGGATGGACCCCAATTACATTTCCAGCCTCCTAATATCCACTGTTGGCTACCAATTCTTCAAGAATAATGACTGCTTTTTCCTTCCTCTCCGTGGTTAGTTGTGATCCCAGGAAGGAGTATACATGTCAGTGTGGATTCTTATAAATGTGTATTATGTCTATTGCCATCAGTGCTTTTTTCTTAAACTTGGTTGAATTTTTTCATTGACTTATAGTTGACACACAGTGTATGTGAGTTTCAGGTGTAGAGCATAGCGCTTGGACAACTCTATACGTTACGCCACCTGTGCCATCTGTAGGGGAAGTGCTTTTAAAATCCTAGAGGACTGTTCTTGTGTGTAGGTTTTCTACGATGGGTGTATGGCATCAGAAATCTGAGACTTTATAACTGTAATTACTAGGTTCCAAAATTTAAATCAATTTCTTTGATATATTTCTCTAAAATTTTTAGAGAAGATTGTCTCTTTGTTTCAAATGGTATCCCAGGTTAAGGTTCATAGTGGGCAAGGCTCTGCCCCTGATGATTATCTTTCTTTTTTATTTAAAGGGTTTTCAGTGCCCTGGCATCTCATTTCAGTGATTCTTGGGATCCTGTGTTTACTATTATTGGTGACAGTCGCCCTACTGGGTACAAAGAGTGAGTAATTAAAATACATGCTTCAAGTCTGAGTAACAGCAGTGACCGCTAGTTGAACAGATACTAACTGCGCTCCATTAACTGCTCCCTGGCCATCATCAGGGAATGTCCCAGACATGTCACAGTGTCATTTTCATTTTACTCACCTATTCCGATGCCTCTGCAGTTTAATGAGCTGTCCTGTTCTGTACAATACATGGTAGCATTCCTTCAGGTACAGGACCTAGTCATATCATGCCTTCTGAGCTTAATCATTGTGAATTTAGATACACATTCTTCGAGAAACAATTGTTCAAAAGAAATTATGACTTTCTCTTGATTTTTTCCCAAGCATGTAATGAAGATAAAGATTCGTAAAAATACTGATTTTATACATGAACATTAGGTGATGTCAATTTCAACTTTTATCTTTTATTTGCATTTCTCGACATCTTTAGAGAAAATCACTACCATGTGGCTCCCAGATAAATGTACATATTTATGTCTTCCTCTCTTTTCTCCTGTGGGTATTCCAGGTGCTCCAATAACAATGATGCTGTTACTTCATGTTTCTTAGTGCAGCTTTTCATGATCAGAAGATGTGTTGCTAAGTGTTGACTCGTTTTTTCTCTAGTACCTATTTAAAATTATGTGGTAACTGTTAAAAAGAAACTGAACTGAATGGTAAGGTGTTACCATCATAATTTTATTCAGATGTCTGATTGCATTTATTCTACACGGAAGTTGCTAATAGCAGGAAGTTTGATGTTTCCATTTGTATGGTCAGTTTATTGAGGTGTTACTTTCTAAATGTCACATTATCCATTTAAAGTAATGAAATGGGTTGGTTGTTAAAGTGAGACTTTTTCTTTTGTCTTAAATTTTAACATTCAGGCATTGTGAGTACTTTTGTATTATATCTGTGCTATGAATTTTAGTTTCTCAGTATATTCAAGAAAACCATCAGCAGAGGGAAGAGATAGGAAACCTGACTCGAGAGCACCACATTTTGCAAAATGACAGCTACTTAAAGGAGCGACTTTTGACAAATAAGACTTTAGAATATAACATTCTGAAAAATGAATCGCTTCAGCAGAAGAAGGAACNTTTTTTTTTTTTTTTTTTTTTTTTTTTTTTTTTTTTTTTTTTTTTTTTTTTTTTTTTTTTTTTTTTTTTTTTTTTTGGCATCTTGCATGAATGATTGCATGATTTGCCGTTATTTCTAACCCTTCCAGAAGCCTTGAAGCCTAACAAGCAGGCTTATGACATGTGCTAGTGGTCTAGGTTTACTACACAACTTTCTATATGTACCTCTGAGATGTACCATGAGTGTTTGGGTTGCCTGAGTCAAATGTGAGACTGAGACCCCAGGAGTCGTGCTGGGATTAATAGAGTTCTGTATCTCCCCAAACTCAGTGACTGTTCCTGCATTGGTACTGCTTCTAGAAGGTGAAATAGTATGTTGGCTTCCCTGAAAACGTGGATTATTTTGGACCTGGGGGCAAATTAGACA
>NW_023181933.1:0-1052 GCF_002007445.2 Ailuropoda melanoleuca | reverse complement strand
AAAAGACCTAGACTATGTCTGCTCTTCTGGAGAAATTAAGGGGAGGCTAGGACAGCAAGGTGGAGGGGAAGTGTCTGCCACCTCCCAAGGCCAACAGCACATCCCAGAAGAGCACCGTGGGTGTGAAGCACGACCACCTCTGGTCCCCATGTGGGAGCATCACATGAGACCCAAACAGAAAAGCTAGAGTCCCAGCACCAAGGCTATGTCTGTCCCCTTAGTGCCCACAGCAGGGTCGCTACTACCATTCCCCATGGGAAAGTATCAGTATGTTTTAGAGCACAGGTAGTTCTGTGTCCTGGAGAAAAAAAAGAAAAATACAGATGGCTATGGGGCACCTTGCTGTTCCCAGAAAACAGAGCAGCTTACTNAGAGCAGCTTACAGGATATCAGTGTATTAAAAGGAGGGCGGTAGTTTAAAGTACCTCCCGCTGGCAAAGTTCTGATCATCTGAATATCGAAAAGGAGGAAGACAAGGAGGAGGAGAGGGGAAAAATATGGTTTATTAGAACAAAGTAGGTTAATGAAAGGCTGCAAATTTGTGACACTTAAAGAAAAGCCAATATAAAACATGCAAAAAGGTGGTTGTCATGAAAACACAAGTGTCAAAGGTAAAGGTAAATTCATTTTTATTATATAACTGAGTAGAGAGGGCACCAAGGGTGTCCCATGGTGATGGAGCAGCTGAAAGTCTCAGGGAAGAGAAAATTCACGCAGCCGCAATCCCTCATCTCCAATCAAACCTCTAGATGACCTTACTAATTATAAGATAATAAAAGGTAACTAGAAGTCTTAAATAATGCCCNCTGGATCAGATCCACATGTTACAGGACAATGGGTTATATATACAACACTGACCAAGTAAAATTGGCAATGTATAGAATTTGGGGGAGAGACCGCCAGCTGCAGTAAAACTAACGATTGTGCGAAAGGTCCAGCCTGCAAATTTTACTGATGTAACAAGTGAAGATTAAGCCAAAAGGGGGGGGGCAGCTCAGTCTGTTGAACCGTTGACCAGCAGCTCTTGTTCAAAGCCTTGAGAGAGACAATCA
>NW_023181932.1:0-558 GCF_002007445.2 Ailuropoda melanoleuca | reverse complement strand
CCCTCCTTGGGTGACGTATGGTTGCCGTGTTCTTCCTGACCTTCACCGCTGGTTTCTAGCAAAGTTAAGCAGTTTTCTGTTGCCATCCTATTTAATTTTGTTTCAGNTATTTAATTTTGTTTCAATTATGAAAACAAATTGGCTTTACGCGTATTTGCGTCTGGTCTGCTTGTTGTAAGGTTGAGCAAGCCTCGTCACCGCAGCTGGCTCTGTGGGGCGGAGCCGGCACGAGCTGTCTTTGCGTGCTTGCTGCTTGGGGAAGGACTGCAATTCTGTTCTCAAAGAAGAGATCAGTAGATAGTGGCTGAGTTGTAATCTGGACTCTGGACATAAGAAGTTAATCATCGCTCAGGCCTCCGGCACTTCCTCGGATTCCAGGACAAACAGAAACCCTGACCTCGGGTTGTTTCCTAAAATCAACAGTAACCACGTATGGAAAGGTGCTGGACATGGGGGAGGGGAACCCTCACACGTTGCTGGTGGAAAAACAAAACAATGCAGCCGCTTTACGAAAGAGTTTGGGAGCTTCTTGAAGTGGTCAAGACGCACTCTCTGTGT
>NW_023181931.1:0-3937 GCF_002007445.2 Ailuropoda melanoleuca | reverse complement strand
CAAATATGCCAAGTAATAAAGAAGAATAGAGGGACCAGAGGATAGAAGAGGGTCGTGGATATTTGTGTACATTATGTTGGTCAAGGAAGGCCCATCTGCTCAACCAGCTTTGGCAGATTCTGGTAGACAGAGAGGGGTTGAGCCCAGAAGAGACAAGCTTTCCAGGCGGGTGGGTGGCATGGGATTGGTCTCTTCCAGAGACAGCCAGGAGGTCAGTGAGGCCAGGGCAACATGAGGAGAGAAAAAATGGCTTGAGGAAGGAGAAAAAGTTTAGGGAGTCAGGTAGCAGGTTACACGGGGCCAGTGGCTGTGGATTTTATTCAACTTGGAGTAGAAGTCACTGAGGTATATTTATTGGGAGAACAAGTCTCATCTTGCTTAGGTTTTAGAAACATCACAGACAATGTTGTTGGGAGAGTAGACTCTTCCAGGAAAACAGGAGAAACAGGGAGACCAAGTAGAAGGCTGCTGTAGAGTTGCAGATGAGAGACGAGTGTGGGTGCACAGGTGAGGGTGACAGGTGAATCAAGCAGCTTCCATGTCTTGGGGCGAGTACTTGACTTCAAGCCCAGGGAGGTCCTTCAGGGTACAACAATAACCAAGCAAGAGGACTTCCTATTTTCCATAACTTTGGGTAGAGTTTTAACATGCCAGCATATTTATGCCCTCAAATGTCAGGAGAGGGGGAGGAAAGTCACACTTGGGCATCACCCAAATGCCTCGCATTGTTGATAGTCTAATGCCAGTGTCATTTTCTCTAAATTGGCCAGAGTAGCATCAGNGTTGATAGTCTAATGCCAGTGTCATTTTCTCTAAATTGGCCAGAGTAGCATCAGGAAGCCCTGTGATTGATTAAGTGAGATCTGATATGTGCGGTTTCCTTTCCCTCCCCTGTATACCCAATTCCCGGTACAGTGTCTCACTCAGAACNGTGTCTCACTCAGAATGGGTGCTTAGTTAATACCTGTTGAATGAATAAATCATACAACAAATGGGTAAGTCAATGAACAAGTGATGTTTCTACCAGGTCATGATTTTCATGTCACTGACTATTGTCATCCAAGTTGCCTTACTCTCTGCCTCCTGAAAAGTCAAATTTCCTCTGCTCAAGAGTCATGGGTTTGGGACTGTCACTGTCAATATTCAGTTGGGGGAAAACCATTGTTTGAATGAATAAGTGGATGGAAGTACAACNCAAATTTCCTCTGCTCAAGAGTCATGGGTTTGGGACTGTCACTGTCAATATTCAGTTGGGGGAAAACCATTGGTTGAATGAATAAGTGGATGGAAGTACAACTAAGNAATAAGTGGATGGAAGTACAACTGTTTTACCAGAATGCACTTGGCAACCTCTGCCTTGCCCAGCCCAAGAAAAGAACACTGTGGTCAGCCAAGCCCTCCGAACTGAGAAATACTATGAAAAGTGGGGCCAGGAAGGAGATCACTTATTATCCCAAGAGGCAAAGTGATAGCAAAGTAAGAGAGAAGAAAATACAGAAGACAAAGTTTTACCTCAAATTGTATAATATGCTATCTTAAATCTTAGTTGTTTTTTTTTTTAGCTTATGTTTCCAACTGTTCAATTTTTGCTCATTCATTCATACCTATTTCTCTAACCATTCTGACTTTGAGGAATAATTACCAATTTTTCTGTATAAAATGGCTTCCACAAACATATATATGGTGGGGTCAGTCAATCTTTGAAGAAATGTTAGGGTCAACTTCAAAGATGAATTCAGTTGAATGAAACATTTTCAGTGAAATTCCATGCTAGTCTGTTTAATTTGTTCCATGTCCCNATGGCTTCCACAAACATATATATGGTGGGGTCAGTCAATCTTTGAAGAAATGTTAGGGTCAACTTCAAAGATATGAATTCAGTTGAATGAAACATTTTCAGTGAAATTCCATGCTAGTCTGTTTAATTTGTTCCATGTCCTACCTGCATGTATCATGCCTCTTCAAGAGCTATGACAGAGAGAACGTACGATTCAGTTTACTATTGCAATTAAAGTTGAGAGTCATCAGAACAGTATGACTATGATACCTGCTGGTGTGCAATGTGCCCTGGGATTTCTGTTTCCATGACTGCCAAGGCTATTTGCTCCCTATGGGATGCTCTTCAGAGCTCCTCCTTTCTTTTATATGAACAGCTACTGATCCTCAAAAGCTCAGTTTAGATATTACCTTGTCCTGAAAGCTTTTTCTTACCCCCAATCTGAGTTAAGGGTCTGGGTCTCCAGAGCAACCTGAACAAAGACAGAACTGTGTGTCCACTCCTCTCATCCTCTGTGACCTCATCCCTAACATCCACCCCTCTTTTGCAGGGCTCCAGCCACAGCAGTTACCCCATCTTACACAAGATGGCACCCATCACCCTTCGCTCTCCTCTTATCCCTACTTTATTTTTCTTGTAGCACGCATCATCTGACATATCATGGGATATATTAATATACATCAGTATAAGAACTAATATATATGTATATTCTATCTCTATCTCTAATCTGCACATTGGTCTGTTTCCTTACCAGAATGTGAGTGCACAGAAAAGCCCTTTCTTGCCTTCCATACAGCAAACTATTTCCCAATGTCTGCAGGATTGCTTAGCTCATACCAATCACTCAATGATTATTTCAAGAATAGAGATATGAAATGATCACCATACTTTCAGGACTGTGTAATATTTATCTGTTTGCTACAGTTTGAGCTCTTACAATTAGACTATTCACTTTTATTTCCATATTTTTTGCACCTAAGAAAACACTTGGAATGTAGCAGGCATTCAAGAATTGTTTATTATTATGATTATTGTTTTTTAAAATAGGCTCCACACCCAATGTGGGGTTCAAACTCACAACCCTGAGGTCAAGAGTTTCATGCTCTACTGACTGAGCCAACCAGGCGCCCCCAGGAATTACTCGTTGAATGAATACATGTATTGGGCACTCTGGTCATATATATGTTAATAGCAACAATTAATCATGATTTTATCTTAAACAAATTATATTATGAATTAAAATAGTGACATTAAAGTTACATGTTTAAAAGTGTATAATCAACTTTTAAAATTCTACTGAATATGAACTTTATTTTTTATTGAAATATATTTGACAAAAACATGAATGCCCTCCCAAATTTGGGTGTCATCCTTGTGCAGAGACCATTCTAATCTTCTCTGTACCATTCCAGTTTCAAGACCATCCTAGCGAACACTGACATGAGCCTCTAAATAGCAGATATGTATATTCATATCATTTATGTTTGAAGCATATTCTTCATGTCACTTTTTATGAGCTCCAGAGAGATGGGGGCAAGGTGACACTAAAGAGGCATAAGGCATAGGAACGGGAACTCTTTCCAGTGTGGATCAAACAAAGACGAAAACAAGTCACCAGAAAACCAACACTGAATTCAGCAACAAATGAGAAGCTGAATCTGTGTCTCTAATCTTCAAAACATTTCTAGGGTTGCACTGAGGAACAGTTTGGGTCTCAAGGAGCTTCCTTCCGTAAATATTTTACTATATTTTAGCATTTACTTTAATTCATTTTAGATAAGATCTTGGTTCCGCATGCCTTGAGACATGTCATTGTGTTTGTCTCAGGTAAGTGGAATTTTTCAATATTTTTCCCAAGACTTATTTAGAACCCCACTGAGTCAACTACTTGATTAAAATTAAGTTGATAACAAAGAATCAAAATCCTGATTATTTTTCTGATAAATTATACCTTATTTGGTCAAAACAATACCTAAGTTAAAGATACACAAAACCTAATATTGTAGCAGTGATTTTAACTGTATTGGTTAATATTCAGAAGATAAAATTCCTAATCAAATAGAAAATTCATGTTATAGGGATTGTTAATCCCTGAGATTGTATACATTCCTTGGATGTCATTTAAAAATCAATCAGGTAGGTGGCTTTATGTGTGTGTGC
>NW_023181930.1:370-781 GCF_002007445.2 Ailuropoda melanoleuca | reverse complement strand
GGACCCACACTTCCTGATTTCAAAACTTGCAAAGCTACAGTAATCAAAACAATGTGGTACTGGTGTAAAGATAGACATGTAGATCAATGAAATAGAGGAGAGGGCCGAGGAATAAAACTGCACACACAGTCAAATGATTTTTGACAAGGATGCCGAGACCGTGGGGAAAGAACAATCTCTTCAACAAATGATGCTGGGAAAACTGGATATGCACATGCAAAAGAATTTTTAACTAAAAATTAAAAAAAAATTAAAAATTAAATTAAATTTAATCCTAATGGTAGGATTGCTACATCATATGCTAAATGTATATTTAACTTTTTAAGAAACTGCTTACCTGGGGGTGCCTGGGTGGGTCAGTTAGTTAAGTGTCTGACTCTTGATTTTGGCTCAGGTCATGATCTCAGGGTC
>NW_023181930.1:0-224 GCF_002007445.2 Ailuropoda melanoleuca | reverse complement strand
CAAAACCAAAAAACTGCTTACCTGTTTTCTAAAGCGGTTGTACCATTTTGCATTCCAACCACCAGTATATGAGATCTTCACCTTATATTTCAGTTAAAAAAAAATCTTTAGACTTTCTTGTAGGTATGTCTGTAGCTGTATCTTATTGTGGCCTTAATTTGCATTTCTCTAACAACTCATGATATTGAGTGTCTGTTCATGTACAGATATCTTTTTAATGGTGT
>NW_023181929.1:0-2037 GCF_002007445.2 Ailuropoda melanoleuca | reverse complement strand
CTCTCTCTCTCTCTCTCTGGAGCACAGGTTCTTTCTACATGCTGAAAAGGCAGCTAGCTGAAAAGGGTCCTTCCATGTGAGCTTCTCCAATTCCTGCCTGACACCATTAAACACCCTCAGATAACCCCCAGATATTATAGATTTTGTTCTTCATGCCAAATATATGCGTGAAACCAAAAAGTGTTACGGACACAAGAACCTATTCTCCAACAACCACAACTCTGAAGTTCTGGAAGGACTGGGTAGGTGCTAGAAAGAGACTTTTTTAGAAGATGGTATCCTTCACATAATAGGGATCAGTCAATGTCCAAGTAAATAAATAACCACATGGATTTTTATAAGCTTCAATTATTATAATTAGTTCTAGTTCTCCCCTATTTCTCTCCCCCTCCTATCACCATGGTAATCCATAAAACAAAAGAGAAATCAGGAGAGGTTTCTGATCCTGAGTTGTTTTTTTTTTTAGCACATAGCATATGTAAGGTACTATAGGGATTTATATATGTATGTATGTATTGTTAATTTTTGTTTCCTTTGGAACCCTTCACTCATTTCTCTGATTTTGTCCTGACCAGAGACCCTTTTATTCCTTTGATAATGAAAATAGGTGGTTACCATATACGGAAAAATGTATGTTTTGCTTTTCCTAACCAATATTCTATTTCAGAAAGGCCTTCAAATAGTTTGATGTAAAAAATCAGAACAGAGGAAAGAAAAAAGAAACACCCAGCAAAACTACCATGCAATTATGGAGCTACTCAAAACCAGGCTACCTTAAGGAGGGGATGTCAGATAAAAGAGCACAAATTTGAAAGTTTTTTAGCACTCAGTCGTACTTTAATACTAGACCTTCACAGGATTAGTATTAGTGCTCTACATGACTGCTTTATAATTACATATCTCCAAAAGTGACTACAGAGCTCAGCCTAATATCAAGGTCTGTGAGGTCTGGGTCATGCAAGAGTGCAAACTGACCCATGTGCCATCACCATGGTGATCAGACTTGAAACTATTACTCCAAGGGTGATTTGACGGTGGATTGTAGCAGAACCATTAACAAAATTCCCCTAGAGACAAAAGGAACTGATGGTTCAGTTATAACTACTGAGGACAGATGCATCCCTAAGAAGAAGACAGGAGCTGGTCTTCTCAGGCCTTGTATGAGTGCTAAGACATTATGTCCTGTGTCTCCATACTTCTCCAAAGATGAACTCACTGCCAGGTAACAGTTATCAGCTATTGGAGGCACTTTTATAGTTAAGTGTTTCTATATTTCTGTTTCTTTGAATTCCCATTGTTATAAAATTAGGAAGTGTTTAATACAGAGAGCTTTTACAACCATGAAAGACCGTTTACTAAAGGCCTGCCTTCACTCCTTATTAGTTTTTTGCTGTTCCCTGACCCAGTACTGGAATAACCAAGGACCAGCCTGTCAGTTCCAGGTAGTAAATGGACCAGTGGCCCCAAAGAAGTGGGATCCATGCTGTCCGCACTATGCAATGAAGTGATGGCAAATACTGGTAGGCTAGAAAACTTGGTGGCATTAATTGAATAAGTTCAGTCCTAGTCAAAAAAATACACCCATGGGGGCGCCTGGGTGGTGCAGTCGTTAAGCGTCTGCCTTTGGCTCAGGGCATGATCCCAGCGTTCTGGGATCGAGCCCCGCATCAGGCTCCTCCACTGGGAGCCTGCTTCTTCCTCTCCCACTCCCCCTGCTTGTGTTCCCTCTCTTTCTGGCTGTCTCTCTGTCAAATAAATAAAATCTTTAAAAAAAAAATACACCCATCAATNTTACAAACTGGAAATCAGGGAATGTCAGCCCTGAGTAGCATGACTTGATAGATAAATTAAAACATGGTTGTGCAGATGATATTCCTCCAAATTTCTGTGTGTGAGAAATGCACCACTCAGATCTCCTGTTGGCAGGAGTGGACTGGATCAACAGCCCCTGCTGCAGCCCTGTGGATCCACCATCATGTTTACAACAAGGCCATGCTTCCCCTAGACCGCCCCATGACTTGGCTGTGCATGGGTACT
>NW_023181928.1:0-1446 GCF_002007445.2 Ailuropoda melanoleuca | reverse complement strand
ACTCAGGCACATGGTAGGGACATTTCAGAACAACAGAGCTAAAGATAATGTTCTAGAAGCTTCCAGAAAGAGAACACACGTTGCACACCATGGATGACACATCTGGCTTCCTGGCAGGAACCCTGGCATCTAGAGGAATGCGTGACCGCAATGCGCTGGAANGTTAAAGCAGAGGCTGGAAGAAGACAATCTTTTCCAAGGTCAAAGTGTTCACCAAGGACTTACAACCATGAATTTTTGCGCAGGAGAAAAAGACTCAGGCACATGGTAGGGACATTTCAGAACAACAGAGCTAAAGATAATGTTCTAGAAGCTTCCAGAAAGAGAACACACGTTGCACACCATGGATGACACATCTGGCTTCCTGGCAGGAACCCTGGCATCTAGAGGAATGCATGACCGCAATGCGCTGGAGAAACAATGCCGACACAGAGAGATGAGGAATCTCACAGGTGCTTGGATCCATCCTCCTGCAAAGTGCTGGAGAGCCGGCCGGACATTCCCGGGGAGCCCGGTACCGACGGGTGAGCGCCTGCATCCATCACTTGTGCTAAGAGTTGATACCCCCAGGCTGCGGAGGCCAACACCCTTCAGCTCTGTGAGCCACTCCCTCCCTTCTCTTGCCTGGCTCTTTGTCACCAGGACGCACATTTCAGCCTCCCCTGACAGGTGGCTCCTGGCTGGACTCAGCCCAGGGGAGGTCCTGGCAGGAGGCTGAGAGCAGGGGTGGGGGGGGGAGAGAATGCAGGGCATCTGTCCTCACTCTGCGCCTCAGGCCACATCTCCAGCCATGGTTCCAGCTCCACCAGTGTTCCCACTGGGTAGCCCGCTGCGGGGCCAGCTCCCGATGTTGGCCTGGCCCCTGGGCGCTGGTGACAGCCCTCTTCCCTGTGTCCCCTGGTGCTGGGGGGCAGCAGCTCCCTGCAGGTGTCTATGTCCTGAGGGGAAAGACGCTGCACACCGTCAGCCATTAAGCACATGCAAGTTAACCCCACGACGACACACTACGTACCTCGTCCGGGGGTGAGGATGACAGCAAACAGAAAACAAGCAGAGGGAAGGCCTGGATGAGGACCGTCTACAGACAGGAGGCGTATTTCCACGTACTGGTCACGAACCCTGCACAGGATGTGCTTTAAATACAACTTGCAGTAGAACGTAGAGGTTACCCGGTTTGGGGACAAATTGTATGAAAGCTCTTAGCAGTGGAAACCGTGAGCATTCCTGGAACGATCTTGAAAGACCTGAATTAGGGGAGAGTCCACGGTATTCACGCACCAGAGACTCAGGATTGTTAAACTGTCACTCTCCCCCCAGGGCATCCCACAGGTTCCTCCCTCTCCCACGGCACAGAAATCTCTGCTGCGTGGATGGACCACATGTGGTTTACCCGTTGATCAGCTCATGGACGTGTGTGCCGTGTCCTCTCTCGTGAGTACTAGTCCC
>NW_023181927.1:380-741 GCF_002007445.2 Ailuropoda melanoleuca | reverse complement strand
TCATTTGAATAATATAAAAGAAATATATAGAACCCCACGAAACTATGACATCTTTTATTTACTTACTTTTGCCTCTAAAAAGTTCTCCATTACAGACCAGACCAGCAGGAACATCCACGGAATCAGCCTGAGACACAGGAAGATACATCTGGATCTCTACAAATGAACATCTCCAGCGCTGAGTATCGAGGTACGAAGCGGGGAGCCGTGAAACCGCGCACAGATATCGGAAGCTAAACAGAAGGGGGAGGGAGCCGCCGTGTCAGGGCGCCGGGAAGCGGTAGCCACCTACAAGGGGGAGCGGACAGACCGCGGACCCGCACGCTTGAGACAGCAGGCTGAGAAGGGAGCTCCGGGAGCG
>NW_023181927.1:0-172 GCF_002007445.2 Ailuropoda melanoleuca | reverse complement strand
CCGGGAGCGTGTGCCACCAAGCATCTCACGGAGCTCCGGAGCTCCGGTGTGCTCACTGGATCGAGGCTGAGACCGGGAGCTCCGGGAGCGTGCGCGGGATGGCTGGCGGCTGGCGACTGGAGGGCCACCTGCACGGGGGAGCAGGTGGACTCGCGGTCAGCACCCGCGAGAC
>NW_023181926.1:0-3936 GCF_002007445.2 Ailuropoda melanoleuca | reverse complement strand
GTGTGATTGAAGAGCACATCTCCATTCACTTGCTTCCGCTCCCAGAATCTTGTCTCCATGCTCTTGGGTGCTGGCAGGGGTACTCTGGTGAAAAGGTAGGAGAAGTGTTGACAAGGAAATGAGGCAGTGATGGTGGAACTGCTGGTGTACTTATGTGGGAAGTTGGAAGGAAGAGCTTGTGTGTGTACAGGACACAGGGTCCAGGAGGTAAATGAACCTGTGTGGCCGACTAGCTCCATCTAGTAGGCAGTGAGAGGCAGGAAGTGTAGACAGCTAGCAAAGGTCTCATCATGGAAAGGGTGTGCACCACTCAGGGCCAGCTGATTGTTGACAGGTTTTTGATTTTTCCCAGGTTGGAAATCTAGATTTTTCTATAAAGTTTCCTTATCTTAAAACTGTTGTGGGCCAAACAAAACACATCCATGGGTGGCTAGTGGAGACGACCATTCTCAACTCAGTTTCTTAAGGGCCTGAATGATGGACACATTCAGTTCTCTGTGTACAGAGGTCTCTGTAAAGGTGTTTCCCTACTGTTTCTCCAATTTGCATGATTCTGTAACTCTGAAGAAGAGGGCAAGATTTATTGGAATATAGAGACTTAAGTTTAAATTACAGATTCTTGTATTAAGGAATTCCTAAATGTCGGAGAAGAACAGAATTTCACTATAAAATTAGCCAAATGCCCTGCCTGTGTCAGTGTCTTACGTGGCATCATCGTTAGAAAGAGCCTCAGAGGTCATCTTGCACACCTCAGAGGTGTGGCGGGGTCTGACCCGGATGCTCAGAGGCGTTAGGCATGCCCAATGGACTGCCGTGGAGTAATACGCCACCCACTACGAGTTCCTAGAGCTATGCTGGCACCTCCCACAGCCTTACAGCTGACCTGGGGTTGCTAAAAATCCAGGTCAGACGGATTATGAATTGTCTGGCCANTGTCTGGTCGTCTGCCAAATTGGGCAGCTGGCATAATGTGCATCCAGAGAACTGACTCTGCCCTCACTTCTCTGCTCACATGCTGAGTCAACTCTGCTCCTGCTGGTTCACTCATTTCCCCGTGTCCTGGAGGCCTGCTGAGGAGAGTGCCCAACAGGACCTTCCAGGTGTTGGCCTCTGGAAAAAGACTGTAATCCTTACAAAGGTGGCCTGCAAGGCCCTGGCTGACCTGGCCCTTCACTCCTCCTGCAGCCTCTTCTCCCCAGCCCCTACCTTTGCTCTGTGTATTTCAAAGCCAGAGACTCTAGTTCAGGTTTTTGTTATTGTATTTTTGTTTTGGGTACAATACATACCCCAAAATAAACATATTTTTTAATTTTGGAACAATTTTGGAATCATAGAGAACTTGCAAAGCCAATACTGAGTTCCTTTGTGTTCTCTTACCCAGTTTCCACTAATTTAACATCTTACAGTGCCCTGGTATATTTGCAAAAAAGAGACTTACTTTGATACATTACCATTAGTTGAACTTCAGGTTTTATTTGAATTTCACCATTTTTTCCAATTTTTCTGTTCCAGGATCCAGTCCAGAACTCCATGCTGAATTTAGGCATAATTCAGTTTTGCTAAAACTTCCTGCTCCCTCCATCGCCTTTCCCTTTTCATTAGGTGTTCACTTTGTACAACCCTTCTCAGCTTGGTGAATGCCTGGGGATAATTACATATTCATTTGTGGGTTGATTTTTAAACACAAGAGCCTTAAACCCCCTGCCCAATGATAGGTCTATTGGCTTAGAAGGCATAGCACCCAAAGCAAATGTGAATGGTGGCTTCTCGNAATGGTGGCTTCTCAGGAGCCTTTGGAGCAGAATAGGAGCAAGGGTGCCGGGGCACAGTTGATGCATCCCTGACCAGGGTGACTCACAAGCTGGGACTCCCAACTGCAGTCATGTCTGTTTTATGTTTTCAGTCATACCAGAGTGTAACTGTGCCTGTGTTTATCTCTGGGTGGATTCAGTTATGCACGCTAGCCAGAAGGGCGGGGACGGGGCAGGAAAGAATACACTTCCCTTTCCCCAGCTGGTGCACCTTTGACTGTGCCCAGGCCTGACCTGTTGGTTGTGTGCTGCTTTGTGTTGGGGGTGGTGGGGCACTGTCCGGGAACCACGGGTTCTTCCACGTCGCAGCACCAGGGGCTGGAATGGTCCAGAAGGATGCCCGTCCTGATGACTGCATTTCTCTCCCAACCTGCTATCACCTCGTACCCTCTTCTTTGATAGAAGTAGTGATCTTGGGTAATGTTGACTGTAAGTGGTTTTTGCTGTAAGCAACAAGTTGATTCTATTTTTCTAAATTATTTTTTTTATTTTTAAGGACATAATATATTAATATATATTGGAAAGGTTAATAGGGCCAGGGTTTAAAACTAAAAATAACAGCTCCTTCATACTTCTGTTGTTATGGTCTGCTTCTCAAAGGCAACCGTTTTCAACCTTTTTAGCTGGTTCTTTTAATATTTGCCTTCAAATTTTAAAACAATAAGTGTATACCCAGCTCTTGATTCCGTGGTGTTAGACGTTACCTGCTCCATGTCTCTTCCTCTCTCTTCTCAGTGTGCTTGGTTATATCAACACACACACAACACTATGTATATACATGTAGAATTCAGTTAAGTCTGTACTCAGAATCCTCATTATTATGACTGCTTAAATGTTGCTGACTGTTGCCATATAGAATACTAATATTTCACTTCTTTTGTTGCACAGCCTTTTTGTTTTTCCTTGAGTTCAAGCTGGCCTCGTGTTTTCATTAGCTTAGTTTATGTTGAATGTTTGGCGGAGTTCCCAAGGTCTCCACCAGCTCTATAGAACTCAGGAAAAATTTCCAGAGTTAAGTATCAGATTACACCTGTTAGTCCTAGCTACCTCCTGGGAAGGTTCTCCTGGAACCCTCCATTCTCCTGTGCCCGTCATGACTGTTCTCCCTGGAAGACCTGAAGGAAAATTTTCCTCACATTCCAATATCAGAAAGACTATTCTCTTGAGAAAGACTGTGTCTTCTCTGAACTTTTTTCCATCTGATTGTCCTGCCGTATTGTGGCTCCCCATGTTTCTGTCTGTGTGTTGGCCTCTGAGAGCTGAGGGCAGCCGTCTCCTCCCCCTGCACTGCCCCAAACTGACAACACCATGCCATTTTGTATATTTGGTTTATTCCAGCTTGATCATACTTTCCTCCCCTTGTTCCCCTTCACTCAGCTGTCATCTTTCTAAAAATGTATTTTACAAATCAGCACAAATTCATACATGCAAATTTTTCTTGTATTTTTGAAAACTGCTTTATTGAGATGTAATTCACATACCATACACTTTGCACATTTAAAATGTACAGTCCAATATATTTTAGTATTCATAGTGTTATGCAGTCATCACCATGATCTAAATTTAGAATATTGTTCATGTCCCAAAAACCCATACCCATTAGCAGTCTCTCCCCATTCTGCCCCACCCCTCACCTAGCCCTCAGCAACCACTAATCCTCTTTCTCTCTATATAAATTTCCTCATTCTGGTCAAGTTGTATAAACTGAGTCATGCGACACATGGTCTCTTGTGGTTGGCTGCTTCCCTGTTACAACACGTGTCTTACCTCACTGCAGTACGCTGGAGTTGATTCCATTGTCGGCTATCATGAATGACGCTGCTACGGACATTTGGGTATGTTATAATTTCTCTTGCGTGTATATACCTAGGAGCGAAATTGCTGAGGCATATGGTAACTCCGTTTACCCTTTGAGGAGCAGCCAGACACTTTGTGAGAGCAGTTACTCTTTTATATCCTCACCAGCAGTGTATGAGGGCTCTAATTTCTCACACCCTTGCCAGCTCTTGTGACTGGCTGTCTTCTCCCGCGTAGCCCTGCTAGCGAGTGTGGCGTGCTGTCGCACTGTGGTTTCCACCTGCTCTCCCCTAATGACTCATGCCGCTGAGTGTCTTTTCATGTGCTT
>NW_023181925.1:298-543 GCF_002007445.2 Ailuropoda melanoleuca | reverse complement strand
AGTGATTCAACATTATATACAACACCCAGTGCTCATCACAGTGCACTTCTTAATTGCCATCACCTATTTAATCCCTTTTTGAGGAACCTCCATACTGTTTTCAACTGCGGCTGCACCAGTTTGCATTCCCACCAACAATGCAGGAGATTTCTCCTTTCTCCACATCCTCGCCAACACCTGTTGTTTCTTGTGTTGTTGATTTTAGCTATTCTGACAGGTGTGAGGTGATAGCTCATTGCAGTTTT
>NW_023181925.1:0-275 GCF_002007445.2 Ailuropoda melanoleuca | reverse complement strand
TTTTGATTTGTATGTGCTGATGGTAAGTCATGATGAGCATCTTTTTATGTGTCTGTTCGCCATCTCTAGGTCTTCTTTGGAAAAATGTGTGTCCATGTCTTCTGCCTGCTTTTTAACTAGATTATTTGCTTTTTGGGTGTTGAGTTTGATAAGTTCTTAATATATTTTGAATACTTTTCCAGATATGTCATTTACAGATAAGTTATTTACAAATATCTTCTCCCATTCTGTAGGGTACCTTTTAATTTTGTTGATTGTTTCCTTCACTGTGTAGA
>NW_023181924.1:0-800 GCF_002007445.2 Ailuropoda melanoleuca | reverse complement strand
TATATCAGCACTTACGATGTCTACTTTTTGTTTCTTTTTTCTTTTTTTCTCTTAACCTTTCATTACCTTCTCGAATACCATGCATTGGCATTTTCCTGGCTCCCGCCCAAATTAATTGAAAATAGNTTCCTGGCTCCCGCCCAAATTAATTGAAAATAGAATCTTCAAAAGTAGGGCCTTAGTTATTTTGGCGTAGGGCGTCTATAAATTAGTCGGGGTTCAAAAAATGATTGTACACTATTCCCACATTTGTCTGCCAAACGTCTCATTTGACTTCACATTCATTCAACAGATGTTAATTGAACACCTTTAAAGAGTGTTAAATTAATGTAAAATACTGCAGTGTGTGATAAGAAAACAAAAATAGTTTCCCTTCCAAACCCAACTTTTTAGAGGTGCGAGGGTGGGCAACATTATTTCTATTAGAGAATGTGCATTCATTCCAAGTGTTGGCTATTTTCCCTTTCATATTGAAACTTTATCTTTNTATTTATGCCACGATGGATCATCACCAATATTCCTAATGAAACTTTGGAACTCCTTTATTTATTTATTTATTTTTTATGTATGTATGTATGTATGTATGTATGTATGTATGTATGTATGTGACCGAGAGACAGCCAGCGAGAGAGAGAACACAAGCAGGGGGAGTGGGAGAGGAAGAAGCAGGCTCCTAGCAGAGGAGCCTGATGTTGGGCTCGATCCCAGAACCCTGAGCCAAAGGCAGATGCTTAACAACTGAGCCACCCAGGCGTCCCTGCTCCTGCACAGTTGACAATCTTCTCAAACCTTTCTAATTC
>NW_023181923.1:0-1431 GCF_002007445.2 Ailuropoda melanoleuca | reverse complement strand
TGATTTTGGAATCTAGGTGAGGTTCAGTGGGGTGGAGTCAGGAACCCACAACCAAGAAAGAATTCTTGAGAAGTCTTTGGTGCAAAATGGTGGTTTATTAAAGCATGGGGACAGGACCCTTGGGCAGAAAGAGCTGCTGCTACGGGTTGTGAGGGGTGGCTGATGATATACTATGANAATAAAATCAGCTCTGTGTATGGGTGTTGATGTGATTTTGGAATCTAGGTGAGGTTCAGTGGGGTGGAGTCAGGAACCCACAACCAAGAAAGAATTCTTGAGACGTCTTTGGTGCAAAATGGTGGTTTATTAAAGCATGGGGACAGGACCCTTGGGCAGAAAGAGCTGCTGCTACGGGTTGTGAGGGGTGGCTGATGATATACTATGAGGTTGGGGCAGGTAAGGAAAAGGGAGGTTTCAAGAAAGTACTTTCATATGTTAGAGGATTCACAGGATACCTGGGCCCTGCTATTTTCAAGTTAAGATTGTTTACCCCTCTAGTAAGATATTAACAAGAAGATAGTTGGGAACTTCCTGGAGGAACATTACACTCTGCCCACTTCAAGGATCTGTCTCTGGCCTGCAGGTTATAAAAGACATTTAATTGTATTTACATTCCCTTCTGGAAGCTAGGTTATTGATAGAAATGCTTTGTTCTTGTAGACTGCTAAGACATTCGTAAACTGAGGGAGACTCAAGTCTTGCAGGATTGTGGTCTCTATAGGTTAACTATTTCTTTTTCCTTTAGGGCAGCCCTAAAGTGCCTGAGGAATGTTACGTACATCCCCTGGCTGGGGGGGAGGGGTAGTTGCGGGGCGGGGTGTCAGTTTCTGCTTTGTCCTCAGCTTGTCTTCTGTTCCCTCACCAGGTGTGAGCATGTGTTTCAATGTAGCAAATAGAACAGAAGTAACCATCAAAGCTAAAATAAAATAACATGATTTTCACCCTGAAGAATTTAAGTTTGTTAATCAAAATGTTTTATCTATTTTCAGGTGAGTAAAAACAGAGCAATAGCCAGGTGCAACTTTGTGAAATTTATAAATCTCAGGGCAAGAAGCTCATCCTCCCAAATATTCAGGCAGAAAAAGTCAATGTACCTAAAATAAAGAAAAATAATCTTTGTCTCAGACTTTTCCATGGTAATGAACATCAGATATAAACAAGAGTGCAATTTACAGAGATTTAAAAGGAGAAGGTTGTATCCAGGAATCCAGATAAAACAAGATTTCCTTCTTCTGTAAAAGGCAAAAACAAATAGGGCTTTAGAAAGTAGTTCATTTCCGCGCTGTGCCTTCCATAAAAACAAAACAAAACAACAAACCCCCAAGCTGAATATGTATTGCATGAAAGCAAAGCAAAAAATTTGAGAATGTGGAAATTATGGCAGATAAATTAGAGAACATTCAGATATTTTTTAAAAATTGTAATAATTAA
>NW_023181922.1:0-1876 GCF_002007445.2 Ailuropoda melanoleuca | reverse complement strand
GGAAGTCCATTTGGGCCCCAGAGAGGAAAGAATAAAAGGGAGAGAAGCCGAGGATGTTCCCGGGCTAAGAGAACTGTATGTGTCGCGCTGTATGAAATGTGAATTCCATGAACACACACCTAATCAACACTTTAGTGTCTACTACAGCCAAGTCCCTTGGCTTGTAGACCAACATTAGAGAAATGCTTGTTACGTGCCAGGCACTGTGGTAAGACCTCATCTCATTCATCCTCGTGACGAGCTTATGAAGTAAGCGGTATCACTACTCCCATCTTACCGCTCGCTGCTGCTCGAGGGGGCCGTGGCACCCGCCCTTGGCCACACAGCCCGGAAGCTGCGGAGCCAGGACGTGAACCCACGTCTGTCACCTCTAGCTGGAGCTCTGACTTACTGAGAACTGTCCCGCCTCCCCAGAAGGGTGTTCAGAAAGTAGGTGTTGAATACCCGGATGGGTGGTTGGATGAACGACCCAAGCAACCACGTCAATATTTAATAATATTTGATGAATCGTGTTAATTGCTAACACCGTCCCAAGGGCCAGTCACCGTCCCAAGGGCTTGACCCGTGTTAACTTCTGAAACCCTCATGACGCCCCTGGAAGCGCGGGCTGCGGCATCCCCATTTTTCAGAGCAGGAGATGAGCACAGAGCAGTCGGTCACTTGCCCCAAGTCTCTCAGCCAGAGTTTGGGGAATGAAAGACCCTGACGAAGGTCAGATATGCCCCCAGAGACCTGCCCACGGCTCACGCCCTCCCCTCCCACGAGTCTGGGCTCAAATGTCGCCTGGCGGTGACCAGACCCCCTTCCTTGCCTAGCTCCCTCTACCCCTGCACTCCCTCTCCTGCCCTCCTCAGGGCTCTCACCATCTGCCATCCTTACGGTCCATCTTCTGCTTGAGAGTGTGAGCTCGAAATGGACAGGGACCTAGTTGGGACTGCATTTGCCCAATTCCTAGAAGAGTGCCCGGCGCATGGAGTCACTCAATGAAAGGATTCAGAGCTCCACCTTTCGACACCAGACACTCTCGCCAGGAGCAGCAGGGGCACCCAGCGTTTTCTCCTGCAGTGACAGTCTTCCCACTGGGTGGCATTCCCTGTCGTGCATGAGTGACACAGTCTCACGTGCACCTCACGCGCTTTTGCCCCTTTGCAGCCCCGCCACCCGGAGCCCTGCACCCCCACCCGAGGGGACCTCAGCGAGCCCGGCCCCAGCCACCCCCGCCGCTGCTGTCCCCCCGGCGCCCTCGGCGACCCCCACCGTCCCGCCTGAGGAGGAGGACCCGGCCCTGTCCCCACACCTCCTGCTCCCCGACAGCCTCAGCCAGCTGGAGGAGTTCGGACGGCAGAAGAAGTGGCAAAAGAGGCAGAACAAGCAGCAGCGGCCACGGCAGTTCAATGACCTGTGGGTCCGCCTCGAGGACAGGTGAGCGGGGGCGGGGCGGGCCTGTCCAGGGCTGGCCACGTCTCCCGGCCGGCCGGCCTCGCATACCACCCCCCAGGCCCAGGTCCCCTCTCCTCCATGAGCCCTGCTTGGAGGAAGCAGGCCGGATGGGTACTTCTGGGATAGCTTGACCCGCCCGCCACCCCTGTTCATCCGGCAGGGCTTACAGAGCGTGCTCACATAATTTTTCATTTCTGTTCTCAAAATGAGAGCAAGCACGCTTTTTCCCATTTTAAAGGTAAGGGAACAGAAACTCCCTGAGGTGCACTGGACAAAAGTCTGCTTTGCCGTTAGCTTCCCTGGATGCACCTGGGGATGCACAGTGGGGTCTGTTTGTCCCACGGGCCAGACGGTGACGCAGGAGGGAACAAAGCAGGCTGGCTCCACGGAACGGTCGTGAGCTCCCTTTCTCTGGAAGGTCTGGGTGGCCAACACC
>NW_023181921.1:0-1777 GCF_002007445.2 Ailuropoda melanoleuca | reverse complement strand
ATCCTATGGTTCTTATCCTTTCTTTTATTAATGTGGTGTATCATGTGATTGATTTTCAGATGTTGAACTACACCTGCAGCCCAGGAAAAAAATCCCACTTGGTCATGGTGAATAATCCTTTCAATGTACTATTGGATATGAATAGCTAGTATCTTATTGAGAATTCCCCTGTGTTTTCTTCTATGAATATAATGATTTTAGGATTTAATTCTTTAATCCATTTGAATTGTTTTTTGTATAGTGTAAATAGGTGATGATTCTTTTGCATTAGGATACCCANAAAAAAATCCCACTTGGTCATGGTGAATAATCTTTTCAATGTACTATTGGATATGAATAGCTAGTATCTTATTGAGAATTCCCCTGTGTTTTCTTCTATGAATATAATGATTTTAGGATTTAATTCTTTAATCCATTTGAATTGTTTTTTTGTATAGTGTAAATAGGTGATGATTCTTTTGCATAAGGATACCCAGTTTTCCCAACACTGTTGAAGAACCTATCCTTTTCCCATTGTACATTTTTGTTATCTTTGTCAAAAATCAGTTGATTATATATGAATGGGTTTATTTCTGTGATCTCTATTTTGTTCCATGTAACTATTTGTCTGTTTTTATGTCAATAACTTATCATTCTGACTACTACATCTTTATTAATATAGTTTGAAATCAGAATATGTGATGTCTATAGCTTTGCCTTTTTCTTTAGCTATTTGGAGTCTTTTTTGGTTCCATAAAAAATTGTGTAGTTTTTTAAATCTTTTGTAAAAGTTCCATGGGCATTTTGATAGCAATTGCCTTGAATCTGTAGTTTGCTTTAGGGAATATGGACATCTTAACATAATTCTTCCAATCTCTGAGTGTGGGATATCTTCCATTTATTTGTGTATTCTTCAATTTATTTCTAAATATTTTATTTTTCATGTTACTAAATATGAGATTTTTTACTTAATTTTTTTTCGGGGCACCTGGGTAGCTCAGTTGGTTAAGTGTCCAACTCTTGATAGCTCAGGTCTTGTTCTCAAGGTTGTGAGTTCAAGGCCTATGTTGGACTCCATGCTGGATGTGGAGACTACTAAAAACAAAACAAAACAAAACAAAATTTTAAAAGTTCTCTTTTTTGTTGTTGGTTTGTTGTTATTGTTGGTTTACAAATATGCAACTGATTTTTGTCTATTGATTTCATATCTTCCAACTTTCTTGAATTCATGGATTTTGGTGGAGTATGTAGGGTTTCTATATACAAAATATTTCATCTGTAAGCAGAGACAATTTTACTTACTTTTTGTTCTGGATGCCTTTTATTTCTTTTTCTTGCCTAATTGTTCTGGATAGGATTTCCAATACTATATTGAATAAAAGCGGTACGAGTGGATATCATTATCTTGTTCTTTATCTTAGATATGATTTGTCAATTTTAAACCATCCTTGCATCCCAGAAATATTCCGTTTGATTATAGCGTATGATCCTTTCAATGTGCTGTTGAATTAGTTTCCTAATATTTTGTTGAGGATTTTGCATCTATATTCATCAGGGATATTGATCTACCATTTTCTTTTCTTGTCGTATTGTTCCCTGAATTTAGAATGAGGTATTCTGGTCTCATAAAATGAGTTTGGAAGAGTTCCCTCCTAAGTCGGGAAAATTTTGAGGATTAGTATATATACATATGTATATATATGTAAATATATATATACACATATGTGCATACTTTTTTTAAAGATTTTTTTTTATTTTTTATTTATTCGAAAGAGATAGAGACAGGCAGCGAGAGAGG
>NW_023181920.1:0-742 GCF_002007445.2 Ailuropoda melanoleuca | reverse complement strand
AATAAAATACAGAAAATTCACCTCAAGTAAATTTTAAGAACAAACAGGAATTAGCCAGTTACTCTTGTAGGTGCTAACAGAAGCAACCAGTGGTTACCATGGAGGCACACAAAGCACAGGATGTGTAAATAAAGATGGACAAGGTGAGGCACACGGAGGAACTGTGTGGATAAAGGAGTATTTGAAAGTGAACAAAAGGTATACATTAAGTAAGCATGGAGTGGGAGTAGAGGTGAAAATGTGTAAAGACATAGGCAACATGTGGAAGAGCTTTAAAATGAAAATGAGCATGGGGGTACAGAAGTTCAAGGTCAGGTAAGGGTACAGAGTTAGAGGAAGGTCACCTTATAAGGATCAGTGTGAGCTAAATAACTGAGATTTTATACTTAAGATTTGGTTATGGATGCTCCCTGAAGAACTGCAAATACTAGAATAACTTGATTAGTTCGCCTTTTAAGAAAGAACATTCTAGTAAGTGCGAGGAAAATGAGTTGTGAAAGGACCATAGTAAAGCAAGGAGATCAGTAATAAAATACAGAGTAGGGGCGCCTGGGTGGCTCAGTCGTTAAGCATCTGNAAGGTCCTGGGATCGAGTCCTGCATCAGGCTCCCTGCTCAGCGGGAAGCCTGCTTCTCCCTCTCCCACTCCCGCTGCTTGTGTTCCCTCTCTCGCTGTCTCTCTCTGTCAAATAAATAAAATCTTTAAAAAGAAATAAAATAAAATACAGAGTAGCTCAATCAAA
>NW_023181919.1:0-655 GCF_002007445.2 Ailuropoda melanoleuca | reverse complement strand
GTAATGGGGTAATTAAAAAAGAGAATTTTAATATAATTCAAAAGTCTGTTATTATTTATATTTATCATATAAACTACTATGTTATTTTTAACAGTCACACTTATTTTTCAAGAGTTCTACATTTCTTTTTTGTTTTCCTAGGCAATTTTTTTTTTTTGTTATGTTAGTCACCATACAGTACTTCGTTAGTTTTTGATGTAGTGTTCCATGCTTCATTGTTTGCTTATAACACCTAGTGCTCATTGCAATACGTGCTCTCCTTAATACCCATCACCATGCTAACCCCTTCTTTTCACTACATCTGTATTTTTGGGGTAAATACCTAGTAGTGCAATTGCTGGATCATAGGGTAGTTCTATTTTTAACATCTTGAGGAACCTCCATACTGTTTTCCAGAGTGGCTGCACCAGCTTGNGTACCAGCTTGCCTTCCCACCAGCAATGGAAGAGGGTTCCCCTTTCTCCAGCTCCTCTCCAACATTTGTTGTTTTCTGCCTTGTTAATTTTTGCCATTCTAACCGGTGTAAGGTGGTAGCTCAATATAGTTTTGATTTGAATTTCCCTGATGGCTAATGATGTTGAACGTTTTTTCGTGTGTCTGTTAGCCATTCATATGTCTTCTTTGGAGAAGTGTCTTTTCATGTCTTCTGCCCATT
>NW_023181918.1:0-1250 GCF_002007445.2 Ailuropoda melanoleuca | reverse complement strand
CCCGGAGCGCCTGAGTGGCGCAGTCACCAAGCACCTGTCTTCAGATTAGGGTGTGATCACAACGTTCCGGAGAGGAGTCCCTCATCGGGCTTCTCCACCAGTAGCCTGCTTCTTCCTCTCCCACTCCTCTGCTTGGGTTCCCTTTCTTGCTGACTGTCTCTCTCTCTCTCAAATAAATAAATAAACTCTTTAAGGAAGAAGCCCACATCCCTAAGATCTCTATAAAACAAGGGCGCACGGCCTGGGTCCCAGTCAACACTTGGGCTCTGGACAACCCTGCAATCTCTCTTCATCAGAATGACGAGAAGGAGAAGTCCCCCCCAGCAAAGAAAAGATAATGAGTCTGTGGCCTCTGCCACAGAATTGGCCTCGGCCACAGAATTAATACATACGGATGTATCCCAATTATCAGAAATGGAATTCAGAGCAACAATGGTCAAGATGATGAGTGGACTTGAAAAAAGTATTAACGAAAATGTTGCTGAGAATATAGAATCCCTAAGGGCAGAAATGAGAGCGAATCTGACAGAAATTAAAAATTCTATGGGCCAAATACAGTCAAAACTAGAGGCTCTGACGGCCAGGGTCACCGAGGCAGAGGAACGCGTTAGCGAATTGGAGGATGGGTTAGTAGAAGAAAAAACGAAAATAGAAGCTGGTCTTAAAAAAATCCACGCCCACGAATGTAGATTACGGGAGATTACTGACTCTATGAAACGATCCAATGTCAGAATCATCGGCATCCCTGAAGGGGTGGAGAAAAACAGAGGTCTAGAAGAGATATTTGAACAAATTGTAGCTGAAAACTTCCCTAATCTAGCAAGGGAAACAAGCATTCGTGTCCAAGAGGCAGAGAGGACCCCATCCAAGCTCAACCAGGACAAACCTACGCCACGGCATGTCATAGTGCAATTCGCAAATATTAGATCCAAGGATACAGTATTGAAAGCGGCCAGGGCAAAGAAATTTCTCACGTACCAAGGCAAAGGTATCAGGATTACGTCAGACCTGTCTACAGAGACCTGGAATGAGAGAAAGGCTTGGGGGGGCATTTTTAAAGCTCTTTCAGAGAAAAACATGCAGCCAAGGATCCTTTATCCAGCAAAGCTGTCATTCAGAATTGATGGAGAAATAAAGATGTTCCAAAATCGCCAGTAATTAACCAATTTCGTAACCACAAAACCAGCCCTACAGGAAATATTAAGGGGGGCTCTATAAAGGTAAAAAGGCCCCAAGAGTGATACAGAGCA
>NW_023181917.1:0-875 GCF_002007445.2 Ailuropoda melanoleuca | reverse complement strand
GAGACCCTGATTCCACATTGTTTCTATGGGCCTGGGAAGTATCCTATGAAACCTGCTGTGGCAATGGAATGCAAAGGCCACAGCTAAGTCCGTCAGAAACAATACCGTGGAGAGCCAGTCTTAGCACTATCATCAGCCTATGTGACTAGAATTCCATGAGGGAAAGTGGTCGCGGAAGCCTGACGAGCGTGCAAANAAGTGGTCGCGGAAGCCTGACGAGCGTGCCAACTAGTGGTCCCTGAGACACCACACAATTCAGGGAAAGATCAGGAAACATGATCTCTCATGAGTAAGGGAGCATGAGTGAAAAAGTTCAGGATTTTCGAGGACTCAGCAACCTTCTTCTTGGTCATCAAGCAGAGCTTCCAGGAAAACACCTCCAGTTTACATCAGAATTTTCCCTGTGGACCCTGATTCCACATTGCTTGTATGGGCCTGGGAGGAATCCAAAACTTAGAGCCAAAAAACAATGTGTCAGAAAAAAGCCCTGCAGGTCACATCAGCCTTATGGAAAGTGGAACAGCAATCAAGGTGCTTTGGTACTGTGAGTGAAACCCGACGAACACAGCACTGAGAAACANNATGAGGGAAAGTGGTCGCGGAAGCCTGACGAGCGTGCCAACTAGTGGTCTCTGACACCACACAATTCAGGGAAAAATCAACGAACATGATCTCTCATGAGTAAGGGAGCATGAGTGAAAAAGTTCAGGATTTTCGGACACTCAGCGCCCTTCTTCTTGGCAATCAATCAGAGCGTCCAGGAAAACACCTCCAGCGAAAAAATCAGCCTTTTCCCTGGGGACACTGATTCCACACTGCTTGTATGGGCTTGGGAAGTATCCTATCAAACCTGCTGTGGCAATGGAACGAAAAGG
>NW_023181916.1:0-669 GCF_002007445.2 Ailuropoda melanoleuca | reverse complement strand
TTCATTAGAGAAATCAGTCTGTAATTCTCCTTTTTGAGGGGGTCTTTGCCTGGTTTGGGGATCAAGGGAATTTTGGCCTCATAGAATGAGTTTGGTAGCTTTCCTTCTGTTTCTATTTTTTGAAATAGCTTTAGGACAATGNCTATTTTTTGAAATAGCTTTAGGAGAATAGGTATTATTTCTTCTTTGAATGTTTGGTAGAATTCCCCAGGAAAACCGTCTGGGCCTGGAGTTTTATTATTTGGAAGGTTGTTTATCACTGACTCAATTTCTTCATAGTTAATTGGCCTATTTAAGAAATCTATTTCTTCCTGTTTCAGTCTTGGTAGTTTATAGGTTTCCAGAAAGGCCTCCATCTCTTCCAGATTGCTTAGTTTTTTGGCATATAGCTGTTGATAAAAATTTCTAGTAATCCTTCCAATTTCTCTGTTGTTGGTCGTGACCTCTCCTTTTTCATTAATAATTTTATCAATCTNTTTCTCTTTTCTTTTGGATAAGTCTTGCCAGTGGTCTATCAATTTTATGGATTCTCTCAAAGAAACAGCTTCTAGTCCTGTTGATTTGCTCTACTGTACGTCTGCTTTCTAATTCATTTATGTCTGCTCTAATTTTGGTCAACTGCTTCCTCGTGAGTGGATTAGGCCTGTCCCTCTGTTGCTGTTCCAGCTT
>NW_023181915.1:0-3943 GCF_002007445.2 Ailuropoda melanoleuca | reverse complement strand
GTGAAGTGAGACCCAAGGGAAATCACTCTTGCACCCCAGCCTCATGGGGAGATCACGTGGGTGTGAACTTTTAAAATACATTGATGTCAGTTGAAGTGGAGTCATTAGTGATGGGAGGCTACATGTTGGCAGTGTTTGAAAGCTCTGACACATTCCAAAACGCAGCCTAGGGTTGGGAACCACAGCCTTAGGTGAGAGCCGGTATTTGGTGAAGTTGAGCAGATAGCGGGAGCAAGGTAACTGGGTCCAAATAGGACCAGGATACTAAAGGCCATGTGGGCAGGGTTGTTAGAATGTGCAGCATGGGGGGGCTTGAGTCTGGAGGACAGGTGGGGAAGAGACAGAGCAGCATAGTGGGGACTGAAGGACAGGGACAGTGGGCATACGTGACCTTGAGGGTCCACACGAAACTGTTACTCAAAATTGTTTTTATCCAAAGAGTAGCTCAGAGGGTGGTGAGCCAACAAGACAGGGGTAGTGGGCATACATGGCCTGTGGGTCTAACAAACATGTTACCCAAAATTGTTTCCATCCGGAGTTGTCCTCTGCGCACATAGATGGAGACCTGGACGCGCTCGTGGAGGCATTTACACTCTGCTCGTCACCCTGACCTTGCGGGTTATACACAGAACAAAACACGGAGTTGTTAGTGCTGTCAGCCTTTCTACGCTGTAGTGTTCTGAGCGAACACAGACAGCCAGAGATGCCCACTTAGCAGAACTGCTCTAAGTTACTGGAGACATTGAGAAGAGCAAAGTCCTGTGAATAAATTTTGCGCACACTTAAAGCCTTACAAAGATTAGTAGTTTTGTCACCATCCTGTTGGGAGAAATGTGTTTTGTTTTGTTGTTTTAATTCAGTAGCCTCGTGTCTGTCTACTTTAATTCCAGTGTAACTGACGTACAGTGTTGTNCCTGTGAATAAATTTTGCGCACACTTAAAGCCTTACAAAGATTAGTAGTTTTGTCACCATCCTGTTGGGAGAAATGTGTTTTGTTTTGTTGTTTTAATTCAGTAGCCTCGTGTCCGTCTACTTTAATTCCAGTGTAACTGACGTACAGTGTTGTGTTAGTTTCCGGCGTGCGGTGTGGCGAGGGAGCACTCCCAGACGTTGCTCGGTGCTCGTCGTGCCACCTATTTCACCCGTCATCAGTGTGTTCTCTGTATTGCAGAGTCTCTTTTTTCGTTTGTCTCTTTTTTGTTGTTGTTCGTTTGCTTTATTTCTTAAATTCCATATAGGAGTGAAATTGAATCGTATTTGTCTTTCTCTGACTGGCTTCTTTCGCTAACTCCATNCCAGTGTAACTGACGTACAGTGTTGTGTTAGTTTCCGGCGTGCGGTGTGGCGAGGGAGCACTCCCAGACGTTACTCGGTGCTCGTCGTGCCACCTATTTCACCCGTCATCAGTGTGTTCTCTGTATTGCAGAGTCTCTTTTTTCGTTTGTCTCTTTTTTGTTGTTGTTCGTTTGCTTTATTTCTTAAATTCCATATAGGAGTGAAATTGAATCGTATTTGTCTTTCTCTGACTGGCTTCTTTCGCTAACTCCATCCATGTTGTTGCAAAGGGCAAGATTTCATTCTTTTTTTAGGGCTGAGTAATACTCTATTGTATATATACCAAATCTTTATCCACTCATCTCTTGATGGACTCTTGGGCTGCTTCCCTAATTTGGCTGTTGGAGATAATACCTGCAGGAAACACAGGGGTGCTTATGTCCTTTTAGATTAGTGCTTTCTTATCCTTTGGGTTAACTCCCAGTAGCGCAAGTACTGCATCATAGGGTAGCTCTGTTTTTAACTTTTTGAGGACCCTCCATACTATTTTCCACAGTGGCTGCACCAGTTTGCATTCTCACCAACAGTGCGTGAGGGTTCCTTTGAGAAATGCAACTGTGATCTCATCAGGAAGTTCCCTCATCAGGAACTTTTTTCCTTTGGAATATACAACATGGTGGGTTTCCAGAGGATTCAGATAAACATTGGGTATTAGGATTGGTTTGGGTTGGCTCCTAGCATGTGCTTCCAGACTTCTCTTTCTCTCTAATAGAAGCTTCTTTTCCATAGAGCGGAGCCTCCCATGCCCCGACACCAGCTCATCTCCTAATAGTGTCCTGGCTCACACTCAGGTTGATGCCACTTGATGGAGCAACTAGATGGAGCCTTATGGACTTGTGAAACTGACTTGAGACATGAAGCACTCTCTTTTTGCCCTTGGTTTCCAGATTCATTTTCCTTTCTGCAGAATCCTTCAAGGAATTCTGAAAAGAGTGAATTTAAAAAAAGATACATATGAGTTGAGGTTTATTTTCCCCTTGCCTAAACCTAGGTGAAAGTTTATTGTGCAAATGATCCCTGTAGCGTAAATATCTAAAAAATATTCTAATGAAAAAAAATCCCTCGATGTGTTCATGTAATTACCTGTTTGAACATACTGCTATCAAGAAAATATCCTAAAATCTGTTTCTAAAAATTTAAGTCTCAAAGTATCGCCCAGCAGTTATGATCTTCTTTAGTGTGAGCCACCTGCTTTATTTCCCCTAGTAGTTGAAGCTCACCGTTTAAAGTTGGAGGGGGGAGTTCTCTTTGACCCCCTGCACTCAACTGTGTGCCTCGTAGGTGCTCGAACAATTGAAACTATCGAATTTGGACACAAGATCTACATATACTGTCTGTTATTCCTTTTCGCATCAGAAATTAAAGTTATTTCAAGCCTCCAGTTGTTTCAAGTTGTTTGCATTAAGTAGAAGGTAAGAAGTTAAAGCCACAGATCCCTTGCTAATAGGAGGATGCCTATTCTAAAAGATACCAAAGCTGGTTGCTCATATCAGGAGGAGATAGAGTTTATTTCTAAGATAACATTGTGGTCAGAGACAGTAGGGCTATTAACCCACTTTCTCTAGATGTTTTGACGTCAAATTGCATGGCAGCTCTACTGTAAGAATTCTTTCGGCATTTTCTTTGCTGAAGATCCATGGCCAACCAATAAGTCTTGACTCTGGCTGCTGCTACACCCCAGCCCCCCAACCCTTGGCCCACTCTAAGTAGCGCTCTTACTGCCCTCACTTATGGGGGCATATTTCCATGCTAGCCACCCATCCAGCCTCCAGATGGTGTTTATTACATAGGAGGTGCTCCATAAGTATTTGTTGATGAACAAATGAATAAATTCCTTAACAAATTCTTTTCTATAATTTTGGGGTTTTTTTTGTAAAGTCCACTTTTGTAAAGAATGATCCTTATTCTTTAAAACAGGTTCTGGGGGCACCTGGGTGGCTCAGTCAGTTCTGAGCATCTGACTTTGATTTCAGCTCAGGTGGTGATCTCAGGGTTGTGAGATCAGGCCCTGGCATAGGGCTCTGCACTCAGCAGGGAATTTGCTTCTCTCCCTCTCCCTCTGCCCCTTTCTCTCCCCCCAAGCGCCCTCCTGCTCATGCTCAGGCATGTACTTCCTCCCCCACCCAGCCAAATGAATAAATCAGTCTTTAAAATAAAATAGGGTCCCCCTCCTCTCTCTCTTTCAGAGAACACATGTCCCCACTTTGCAATGTTCCTTTCCACAGTCACAGGGCAGACAGCTCCCTTTAGTAGAGAGGCTGCAGTCTCGGTTCCTGGGCACAGCCAGCAAGCTGATGGAGTTGCCGCCGACTGAATACATCCCACTAACCTATCCCCAGAAGAGAAGTCATCTCTTTGTAGTGTCCGGCCGTGCTCCAGGATGAATTGCCTGGACAGGATGCTACGCCTTAGCATTGCGCATGTGGGATGACGACCCCCTGGAGCAAGTACATTTCTGTTGTCCTGCAGTCCTTCCTGGTGTCTAAGTCCCCCTCCCCTTGTGGGAACAGCCCTCAATGGCTGCATTGGGCCCCGTCTCTCACCTGAAGTCAGATGCAGTAATAAACCAGATGTTGAATACTGCATTTGACAGAATTCGGAGAGCTT
>NW_023181914.1:0-917 GCF_002007445.2 Ailuropoda melanoleuca | reverse complement strand
AGCATGGTACTGGCACAAAAACAGACACATAGACCAGTGGAACAGAACAGAGAACCCAGAAATGGACCCTCAGCTGTTTGGGCAACTAATCTTTGACAAAGCAGAAAAAACATCCAGTGGAAAAAAAGACAGTCTCTTCAATAAATGGTCCTGGGAAAATTGGACAGCTATACTCAAAAGAATGAAACTTGACCACTCTCTCACACCATACACAAAGATAAATTCCAATTGGATGAAAGACCTCAATGTGAGACAGGAATCCATCAAAATCCTAGAGGAGAACATAGGCTGCAACCTCTTTGACATCGGCCATAGCAACTTTTATCATGACACATCTCCAAAGGCAAGAGAAACAAAAGAAAAAAATGAACTTGTGGGACTTCATCAAGATAAAAACTTCTGAAGAACCGCCAAGGAAACAGTCAAAAAAACTAAGAGGCAGGGGCACCTGGGTGGCACAGCGGTTAAGCGTCTGCCTTTGGCTCAGGGCGTGAGCCCCGCGTTATGGGATCGAGCCCCACATCATGCTCCTCTGCTATGAGCCTGCTTCTTCCTCTCCCACTCCCCCTGCTTGTGTTCCCTCTCTCACTGGCTGTCTCTATCTCTGTCAAATAAATGAATAAAATCTTTAAAAAAAAAAACAAAAAANGTGTTCCCTCTCTCACTGGCTGTCTCTATCTCTGTCAAATAAATGAATAAAATCTTTAAAAAAAAAAAAAAACNGCCCACGGAATGGGAGACGATATTTGCAAATGATGCTACAGATAAAAGACTGGTATCCGAGATCTACAAAGAACTTCTCAAACTCAATACACGTGAATCAAATAAATCAAAAAATGGGCAGAAGATATGAACAGACACTTCTTCAATGAAGACATACAAATGGCTAACAGACACATGAAAAAATGTTCAAAATC
>NW_023181913.1:0-625 GCF_002007445.2 Ailuropoda melanoleuca | reverse complement strand
GTGACTTGCTGCTCTGTATCACTCTTGGGGCCTTTTTACCTTTATAGAGCCCCCCTTAATATCTCCTGTATTGCTGGTTTCGTGGTTACGAAATTGGTTAATGACTGGCANTGATTGGCGATTTTGGAACGTCTTTATTTCTCCATCAATTCTGAATGACAGCTTTGCTGGATAAAGGATCCTTGGCTGCATGTTTTTCTCTGAAAGAGCTTTAAAAATGCCCCCCCAAGCCTTTCTCTCATTCCAGGTCTCTGTAGACAGGTCTGACGTAATCCTGATACCTTTGCCTTGGTACGTGAGAAATTTCTTTGCCCTGGCCGCTTTCAATACTGTATCCTTGGATCTAATATTTGCGAATTGCACTATGACATGCCGTGGCGTAGGTTTGTCCTGGTTGAGCTTGGATGGGGTCCTCTCTGCCTCTTGGACACGAATGCTTGTTTCCCTTGCTAGATTAGGGAAGTTTTCAGCTACAATTTGTTCAAATATCTCTTCTAGACCTCTGTTTTTCTCCACCCCTTCAGGGTTGCCAATGATTCTGATTGGATCGTTTTATAGAGTCAGTAATCTCCCATAATCTACATTCGTGGGCATGGATTTTTTTAAGACCAGCTTCTATTTTCGT
>NW_023181912.1:0-614 GCF_002007445.2 Ailuropoda melanoleuca | reverse complement strand
AGATTGCTCTGGGTAGCATAGACATTTTAACTATGTTAATTCTTCCGATCCATGAGCATGAAATATTTTTCTATCTTTTTGTATCTTCTTCAATGTCTTTCAAGAGTGATTTGTAGTTTCTAGAATATAGATCCTTTCCATCTCTGGTTAATTCCAAGATAATGTACGATTTTTGGTGCTATTGTAAACTGATGGATATGGATATAACCAAATTATCAGAAATGGAGTTCAGAGTAACAATGGTCAAGATGATGTGTAGACTTGAAAAAAATATTAATGAAAATAGTAACGAGAATATAGAATCTCTAAGGGCGAAAATGAGAGCGAATCTTGCAGAAATTAAAAATGCTATGAATCAAATGCAGTCAAAACTAGATGTTCTGACAGCCAGGGTAAATGAGGCAGAAGAATGAATCAGCCAATTGGAGGATGGGTTGGTAGAGNAAAGCTAAAACAGAAACTTGGCTCAAAAAAATCCAATCTCAAGAATGTAGGTTACAGGAGATTACTGACTCAATGACACGTTCCAATGTCAGAATCATTGGCATCCCCGAGGGGATGGAGGAAAACAGAGGTCTAGAAGAGATATTTGAACAAATTGTAGCTGAAAACTT
>NW_023181911.1:0-535 GCF_002007445.2 Ailuropoda melanoleuca | reverse complement strand
ATTCGGCCAAAACCCGCTTCCAACGAAATGTTTGCTCCCTGGGGAAATCCTGTCAAACTGCTGGCAGCAATGGAACGAAAAGGCAAAAAACACGTCCGTAAGAAACAACACCGTAAAGGGACCGTCTTAGTTCTATCATCACCCTTCGTGAATAGGGAAACATGAGGGAAAGTGGTCGCGGAAGACTGACGAGAGTGATACACAGTGGTCTCTGAGACACCACACAGTCCAGGGAAATATCAACGATCATCATNTCCAGGGAAATATCAACGATCATCATCTCTCGTGAGTAAGGGAGCATGAATGAAAAGGTTCAGGATTTTCGAGCACTCAGCGCCCTTCTCATTGGTAATAATGCAGAGCGTCCAGGAAAACACCTCCAGCGAACAGCAGCCTTTTCACTGGGGACCCCGATTCCACATTGGGTGTAGGAGCCTCGGGAGGTTCCACCCCTTAGATCCAAAAAACATAGTGTGAGGGGAAAGCCCTTGAAGTCACGACGGCCTTATGGAAGGTGGAACAGGAATCAAGGTGC
>NW_023181910.1:812-964 GCF_002007445.2 Ailuropoda melanoleuca | reverse complement strand
AATTGTTTAAATTGATTTTTGATTTCCTGGTTTATCAAATCATTCCTGAGCAGGCTGGTTCTTAGTCTCCAAGTGTTTGAGTTTCTTCCAAATTTTTCTTTGTGGTTGAGTTCCAATTTCAGAGCCTTGTGGTCTGAGAATATGCAGGGAAT
>NW_023181910.1:418-616 GCF_002007445.2 Ailuropoda melanoleuca | reverse complement strand
TTCTTGCTTAGGTGATCTGTCTATTGCTGATAGTGGAGTGTTGAGGTCTCCTACTATTAGTGTGTTTTTATCTATATGTCTCTTTATTGTTGTTAAGAGTTGCCTTGTGTATCTTGCTGCTCCCCTGTTGGGGGCATATATATTTATAATGTCATATCCACTTGTTGAATACTTCCTTTAAGAATAATATCGTGCCCT
>NW_023181910.1:0-218 GCF_002007445.2 Ailuropoda melanoleuca | reverse complement strand
TCATGTCTTTTTATCCAATCTGCAACCCTGTGGCGTTTTATGGGAGCATTTAGGCCATTTACATTGAGACTGATTATTGAGAGATATTATTTTAATGATACCATGTTGCCAGTAAAGTCTTTGTTTTTATCGATTGTGACTTTCTGGTCTGTATCACTCTTGGGGCCTTTTTACTTTTATAGAACCCCCTTTAATATCTCCTGTAGGGCTGGTTTCAT
>NW_023181909.1:0-691 GCF_002007445.2 Ailuropoda melanoleuca | reverse complement strand
ATTCATTCATTCATTTTTGTTGAAGCTGACTAAGGCACTGTGGTTGATCTCAGTTCTGACATTAAGTGGCCATGTGACCTTGAACATTGCTTCCCTCTGGTACTCAGTTTCCACATCCTTAAACAAAAGAGGTGGATCAGATAAGTTCTTAAGCCCTTCAGAGCTCTAACATAGCAGTAGATAACTAGGTTATCTAGTTGTTTGTTTTTTTAATTACTTAAGGTTAAATTAAAAATGCAAGACTTTATTCTTCAGGAAATGATTTTGTGTTCCACTTTAGAGTTAAAAAATCTCTGCCGCCTGAATTTATTTTAACAAACACAAAATCTTCGTGATTTAGCTAAAGCTAAAAAGAGAGTCTGCGAAAAAAGAGTCACGTTGTTTATAAATAGCAAGCCTTCGACTCTGGGGCTTGTTCGGTCAGAAAGAGCAGCTTAAACTAAAAATGCAGAGTCAAAATAAGCCTATTTAACTGTTTTGGCAAGAGTCCATCTGCACAATTTAGCTCTTGAGTCAGCTAAGAGAATGGTACAAAGACAAAGAATTGAGAGGCACCTGCTGTGCTGTGAACAGGATGATGTCTCGCCTTAATAACCACCCATTTTACAGAAGAGGAAATGGAGACTGAGAGGAGTCAGCTGTCCAGCCCACAGTCACACAGAGAGGGCAGTGGCTGGGAGATACTCGACTT
>NW_023181908.1:548-831 GCF_002007445.2 Ailuropoda melanoleuca | reverse complement strand
TCAACAAGAAAAGACTCAGGAACCGTATGATCCTCTCAATTGATGCAGAAAAAGCATTTGACAAAATACAGTATCCTTTCCTGACTAAAACCCTTCAGAGTGTAGGAATAGAGGGTACATTTCTCATTCGCATAAAGCCATCTATGAAAAGCCTACTGCAAACATTATTCTCAATGGCTAAAAGATGGGAGCCTTTCCCTTAAGATCAGGAACACGACAAGGTTGCCCACTCTCGCCACTATTATTCAACATAGTACTAGAAGTCCTTGCAACAGCAATCAGA
>NW_023181908.1:0-325 GCF_002007445.2 Ailuropoda melanoleuca | reverse complement strand
AGAAATTAGGGAATCCATCCCATTTACAATAGCACCAAAAACCATACGTTACCTTGGAATTAACTTAACCAGAGACGTAAAGGACCTATATTCTAGAAAGTATAAATCACTCTTGAAAGACATTGAGGTAGACATAAAAAGATGGAAAAATATTCCATGCTCATGGATTGGAAGAATTAACATAGTTAAAATGTCCATGCTACCCAGAGCAATCTACACTTTCAATGCTAGGCTGATCAAAATTTCGAGGACACTTTTCAAAGAACTGGAACAAATAGTCCTTAAATTTGTATGGAACCAGAAAAGGTCCCGAATCTCCAAGGAA
>NW_023181907.1:0-2256 GCF_002007445.2 Ailuropoda melanoleuca | reverse complement strand
TTTGTCCTGGGTCAGTCCCTGCCTCTCTGGACCCCAGGTTCCCAACTGTCCCTGAGGGTTGGACATGGAAAAGCTTGAATGTGGCCGATCTTCTGGGGTAGGTGGAGGACAGGTGCACCAGGCACGCAGGCCTCCCCACTGAGACGGTCAGGTGTGCACAGGGGACCTGCACACAGTACGCGTATCATGACCCAGCCCTGTGGCNCACAGCACATGTATCATGACCCAGCCCTGCGGCAGATACACACGAGACCCATGGCTCTGCACCTGACCAGTCCCCCATGTTCCCACACCGGCGCCAAGTGCTATGTGGCCCCAAGGTCCTCTGAGCCCCAGAACCATGCCCACTCCGGCCAGCAAGCCCCAGTGTGCAAGGCCAGGTGGGTTGGACATCTGGGGACACAAAGGTCACTGAATACCCCCCACCCCACCCAGCTGGCCTGGAATGCAGACTCCCTCCCAGGGTCCAGCTAAGTGCATGGCTGGGCCAGGGGACTTGGAGGCAGCAATGGAGGCTGACTCAGAGCAGGGAAAAGATCAGTCCGCCCCTTCCCCTTCTCCTCTCCTCATTCTGCCTTGTCTTCCTGGCAGGACCCGGGACAGAGGTCCAGCCTGCCTCTGGCTGCAGCCCTGGCTAGAGTCAGAGGGGCGGGAAGGAGGCCAGGGAGGAGGGGCCCACCACCAGGGTGCCTGAGTGTGAGGGTGTTTTTACTGTAATGAGGGACCCCGTGGGCATTCAGGGATTTCAGCCATTTTCAGACATGAGCTGGGCCCCAGGACTGAGCACCTGCCCCATCCTGACCCCCCACGAGGCCCCGCATCCTCCCCAGCCCAGTCCTTGATGGCAGCCAGTCCTCCCTCCAGCCCCAGGAAATCCAGCTGCTTGGGGGCTGCAAAATTANCCAGCTGCTCGGGGGCTGCAAAATTATTACAAGCTGGAGCCTGAGCAGCCCTGTGGGCCTGGTTCTGGGCCCAGGAGCCGCACAGTGAGGAGAGGTGAGGACGGGCATGAGTGGGGAGAGGACAGAGTGGACTCTCCCTGGGGGCCATGGCTCCCTGGTCGGCACAGACCCTGTTGTGTGCTGGCCCCTAGGGCACCCAGATTTCAGCTCCCGGGCAGGCTCTGGGAGGGAGACCAGAGTGTGGCTTCTGCTAGCTCAGACATGTTGCTCTGTCCTGTAGCTACCACCTGTCCCTCCAGCTGGACTCCCCCTCCTGGTTNGGGAGACCAGAGTGTGGCTTCTGCTAGCTCAGACGTGTCGCTCTGTCCTGTAGCTACCACCTGTCCCTCCAGCCAGACTCCCCCTCCTGGTCGACCAGCAACACCTTCAGAGCCAAGAAGAACAAGCCGTCATCAAACTCAGGGACCAGTGAGTGGCTGGGCAGACAGGAGAGGGCTCCCTCTGGGCTCAGGGAGTCTCTGGCTGGGCTAGCGGGGGCTTGGGAGGGCTGGCCTTCCAGCTTCTCTGCTGAGCAGCCCTGTGGATGGAGCCATTTGCTTCCCCCCTCTGGGCCTCACTCTCCTCCTGTGTGCAATGGGGTGATGCANAATGATCGCCCCCATGGCAGGAGTGTGTGGGGTGCTGGTGACTGACCTGCGCTGGGCACAGGGCCTGGATCGAAGAGCACTGTGGGGGAGGGTGAGCCGGGGCACCAGTGAGCACCCCTCCCCCCAAAAGCAATCTAGGCCGTCCATGCAGCCGCCAGCCCCCTGGCTGGGAGCCTAGGAGCAGTGGCAGACCACAGTCCTGACACGAGGTCCATGGGTGGCTCTTCCTCAGGAGTGGGGACTCAGTGGGGACCTCAGGAGCACGAGGCCAGCTCCTCCCTCTGAGGGAAGGAGAGCAAGGAAGACCTTCCCTGGGGTCCCGCAAGGCCACAGAAGAGGGGAGGAGGCTGTCCCCATGCCCAGACAGCCCTTCCCCAGCACCCGCTTACCTAGTGGGGAGGGGCAGGCGTCCTTGCTGCACACGGTAAATCTGGACTTGAAGAGTACATGGAAATTCTGCTTCGGTTAGAACCTGAGCATTGGGGGGGGGGGGTTGGTTCTTTCACTTGCTTGGCTGACAAGTGAATGAAGAACTCTTGCAGGGTCCCAGGCATCCTGGACCTGGGGAGGGGAGAGGGGCATGTCCTCCCAAAGACAGGATGGTTTCGGGTCGTGATCCTGGGCCAGGGCCAGGGACAGCCCCTCACTGCTCCCGACTCTAGGGCTGAGGGGGCCTTTCTCAGGCACAGCAATGCCCACTGAATGCG
>NW_023181906.1:0-556 GCF_002007445.2 Ailuropoda melanoleuca | reverse complement strand
AGAAGTAACCTCTATATCCAAGGACAGATGAATGGATAAAGGAGATGTGGTATACACATACAATGGAGTATTATTCAGTCTTAAAAAAGAAGGAAATCCGGCCACTCATGACAGCATGGGTGAACTGAAGGATATTATGTTGAGAGAAATAAATCAGACATAGGACAAATACTACATATAACACTTAGAAGAGGAATCTAACATAAATAAACTCATAGAAGCAGAGAGTAANTAACACTTAGAAGAGGAATCTAACATAAATAAACTCATAGAAGCAGAGAGTAGGTTGATTGTTGCCAGGGAGGAAGGAAGGGGGAAACAGGGAGGTATTAATTAGTCAAAGGATACAAAGTTTCAGTTATGAAAGATGAACAAATCCTAGAGATGTACTGTACCACATAGGTGCTCACTTAACAAAACTGTACTGTATGTTTAAAAATTTGCTAAGAGGGTAGATCTTATGTTAAATGTTTTAATCACCCAATAATAATAATAATAAATAAAGAGGGCAAAAGAAGTGATGGATATGTTTATGCCATAGATTGTGGTAAAGCTT
>NW_023181905.1:0-1369 GCF_002007445.2 Ailuropoda melanoleuca | reverse complement strand
TGAGCCACCCTTGCTACCTACGGATAAATCCCACTTGATTGTGGTGAATGATTTTTTAATGTTTCATTGGATTTACTTTGCTAGTATTTTAGTGAGAATTTTCCATGTTCATCAGGTTTATCGGCCTGTCATTCTCTTCTTCAGTACAGTCTTTATTTGGTTTTGGTATGAGGGTAATGCTGGCCTCATAGAATGGATTTGGAAGTTTTCCTTCCTTTTTTTTTTTTTTGGAATAGTTTGAGAAGAATAGGTATTAATTCCTCTTTAAATGTTTAGTAGAACTTGCCTATGAAATCATCTGGCCTCAGACTTCTGTTAGTTGGGAGATTTTTGATTACTGATCCCATTTCATTGCTGGTTATTGGTGTGTTCACATTTTCTGTTTCCTCCAATTTCAGTTTAGGTAGTTTATATGTTTGTAGGAATTTTATCCATTTCTTCCAGGTTGTTCACTTTTTTGGTATATAGTTTTTTATAATATTCTCTTATAATTGTTTGTATTCCTATGGTGTGGTTTGTTATTTCTCCTCTCTCATTTTTTTTTTTAAATTTATGTGGGTCTGTTTCTTTTCTTTTTGATAAGTCTGGCCTGAGATTTATCAATTTTATTAATTTTTTCAAAGAACCACCTCCTCATTTCATAGATATGCTCTATTGATTCTTTTCTTTAAAAAAACCTTTTTTTGTTTCTACATTATTTATTTCTGCTCCAGTATTTATTATTTCCTTTCTTCTGCTGATTTTAGGCTTCATTTGTTGTTCTTTTTCTAGCTCCTTTAAGTGTAAGGTTAGGTTGCTTATTTGAGGTTTTTCTTACTTCTTGAAGTAGGCCCGCATTGCTATAAACTTCCCTCTTAGGATTGCTTTTGTTGCATTCCAAAGGTTTAGGACCATTGTGTTTCCTTTTATATTTGTTTCCATGTATTTTTAGTTTCTTCTTTTATTTCATGGTTGAACCATTCATTGTTTAGTAGCATGTGGTTTATCCTCCATGTATTTGTTGTCTTTCCAGATTTTTCCATGGGGTTGACTTCTAGTTTCATACCATGGTCAGAAAAAATGCATGGTTTCAGTCTTTCTGTATTTGTTGAAGCCTCTTTTGTGACCTAACATGTGATCTATACTGAAGAATATTCCATGTACACTTGAAAAGAATGTGTATTCTGCTGTTTTAGGATGGAATGTCCTGATGTATGTGTTAAATCCATCTGTTTCAGTGTGTCATTCAAAGCCACTGTTTTCTTGTTGATTGTCCATTTGGATGATCTGCCCATTGATGTAGGTGGAGTGTTAAAGTCTCCTGTTATTATTGTATTATCAATTAGTTCCTTTGTTTTTTGTTAATTGTTTTATATATTTGGTTGTTCCT
>NW_023181904.1:0-767 GCF_002007445.2 Ailuropoda melanoleuca | reverse complement strand
AACCATTTTCTCAGTGGAATCGGGATTTACTTCTGGCCAGGAGGTTGAGAATATGGCAGAGTTTGTGTGTGTTGAAATGGCATGTTTCGCAGGATGCAGTGAAAGCAGATGGGANGTGAAAGCAGATGGGGTAAAAGGGCAGCGGTGGAAAGACGTCTTTTGTTCCTTCAGCCAACAATTTTTTGAGGGCTTTATCATGTGCTGGGCACATACAAAAGTGAATAAGATGCCCTTAATTATTTTCCATCTAAAGGAGACATGTAAACAGATAAGTTCAGAGTAGAGATGGTGACTGTGTGAGCCTAAGGAAAAAAACAAAGATTAAACTTGTATTCGAAGAGAGATGGGGAGAGAAAAAGTAGCAGACTGAGGTTGAGAGTCTTCCAGACTCAGTGTCCTTACTGATTATTTTGGGGAGGCCTAAGTTCGAAGGATTTTTCTAATATACCATAGAAGCCAGGAAAACTGCTTCTTATATTATCTCAAATGATTTAATTACTGATTTGGGTTTGTGTTGTTTCCTTAGGATGGTACAGCATGGACGATTTTGCCCTGGGAGATTTCACTGTAGCAGATGATGCCTTGTTAGAAGATTGCTCTTATGTGGATGACTGTGTCTTTGCTCCTGAATTTATGCCTAATGATTATGTTCGTGTGACTCAACTTTACTGCAATGGGGTGGTAAGATTTGTTGCTTTTTTTGTTTTAACGTTGTGTCTTCTTATAGGTTTATTATTTTGTGGAGATATAATTGACATATGACATTG
>NW_023181903.1:396-609 GCF_002007445.2 Ailuropoda melanoleuca | reverse complement strand
AGAGGAGGGCAAGACATGCTTATATTACACTATGTTATCAAAATTTACTGAACAGAATTAGCGATAATCAACGGCCATTTTTTAAGGAACAAATCCTACGTTAAGAAGCTAATCTGTGGGGGCGCCTGGGTGGCATGGTGGTTAAGCGTCTGCCTTCGGCTCAGGGCGTGATCCCGGCGTTATGGGATCGAGCCCCATATCAGGCTCCTCCAC
>NW_023181903.1:0-271 GCF_002007445.2 Ailuropoda melanoleuca | reverse complement strand
AAGCGAATCTGTGAAACAAGAGTTTTGTTTCATTGTGTGCATTTACTTGCTATTGTGCTTTTAGTTTTTAAATACTAAATTCTTTTCTCAGCCATAAGTTTCCTGATGCCATTTCCTGGTACAGTGGATTTACTTTTATATGACATTTAGATGACAGCAATAAATCAGTGCAGTACACATGAATTAAAGAACATTCTTCTGCAGCAAATGTTGAGAAATCGTTCTTTTTGATGGCTGAGTAATATTCCATTGTATATATGGACCACATCTT
>NW_023181902.1:0-1625 GCF_002007445.2 Ailuropoda melanoleuca | reverse complement strand
CTTGCCAGGTGCCCATCTAAGTGAGTGTCACATATTTCATATTTTAGAAAATAAAATATAGCAGTTTCAGGAAACAAATCCTATTCTAGTTAGGATATGGGTTCAAATGTGTTTAAAGGGGATGGCGTGAGACCCAGGCTATTTTCCACTTTAAAGCATATCATCTGTAGAGCATGACCCTTTGTCAAGAATTGTGAGGAATCTGAAAGTTTTTTACTACTTGAAATCTAAGAAATTAGTCCATCATAGTTTTGTAGATACTCGAAAAACACACAAGACTCCTAGGTCAGAGAACAATTGCTATTATTCACAGCAAACTAAGCACCATGAGCTTCAAGTTCACATTGGTTCTTGTTGTTCACCCTCCACCCCAAAGCCCAATAGGGGGATAGAGGCTCAAGTAAATATTGCACATGGAGTGGACCTTGGCCTTTCTCACAGCAGAGGAACATTAAGTTGAGGAAATGCTAATTCTTTAAAGAAGCCTGCCAACAAACCTGCCCAAGTTTTGCTCTGAAGGGAGACAGAAGTTATCTTTATTTTTCTGGTCAAGGAACAAGTCTGTTCTCTGCCCCATAGGAAGACCCTGNTTTGCTCTGAAGGGAGACAGAAGTTATCTTTATTTTTCTGGTCAAGGAACAAGTCTGTTCTCTGCCCCATAGGAAGACCCTGTCTCTATCTTCCTAGCTATTTGATTTACAGATATCCTTGCAGGCAATGTGAAAAAGTCGGCAGCACTTCTTTTTTGGGGAATGTACATAAATGCGAAAACCCCTTTGTAGAATTCTCTGCAAACTTTCATGTCCTGGAGGCCTAAGGTAGCCCTAGCTGTCACGACCACAGTTCAAACAGCAGGACAAAGGAAGAGTGGAAGGAGTGCACCCTCTCCTTTTAAGATATATTTTTTTCGATTCTGCATNAGTCGGCAGCACTTCTTACTTGGGGAATGTACATAAATGCGAAAACCCCTTTGTAGAATTCTCTGCAAACTTTCATGTCCTGGAGGCCTAAGGTAGCCCTAGCTGTCACGACCACAGTTCAAACAGCAGGACAAAGGAAGAGTGGAAGGAGTGCACCCTCTCCTTTTAAGATATATTTTTTTCGATTCTGCATATTAATAAATAAAAAGCAGAGTCAGGTGTATAAATACAGAGAACAAACTGAAGGTTGCCAGAGGGAACGGGTGTGGGGGCAAAATTGGTGAAGGGGAATGGGAGACACAGGCTTCCGTTTATGGAATAAGTCATGAGAATAAAAGGTACAGCATAGGGAATATGGCCAATGATATCGTAATAGTGTTGTAAGGTGACAGATGGTAGCATAAGATGACATACAGAGAAGTTAAATAATTACCCTGTATGCTGAAAACTAATGTAACATTGTATATCAACTATACTCAAATAAAATTAAATAATTCATCTTTTAGAAAGTTGCATATCTCACTTCTGATATACCATTGACCAAACTTAGTCAATGGCAATAACTAATTGATAGAGTGCTAGAATGTTGTTTTTATTTTAGGTGCCCATATGCTTGGGTATTTATATTTCATAGAAAAGGAGTGAATAAGTATTAGGAGACAATTAGAAGTTGCTGACACAGCACTAGATCTTTCCTAGCTCCGT
>NW_023181901.1:0-1398 GCF_002007445.2 Ailuropoda melanoleuca | reverse complement strand
TGGGAATATGGTTTTTTCCGCCGCCGCCCAGGTTCCACCAGACGGGTGTCGGCGTTTATCAACTAGGCCGCGTGCTAGGCTCCTGGCCATCCGCACCAGCCTCCGCGCGCCTCAACTCGAAACCTGACGACGACGACGACGACGCCGCCGCCACCACCACCACCACGCAGGACACTTGGCGGTCCGGTTGTGTGTTTCCCACGTGCAATCTTCCAACCCACAGCGCCCTAAGCTCAAACGTCTAAAATCTCACAGCGCTGCAGCGAACCTCAACCCGCCCCAACCCCGCCCGCCGGGTACTCGCCCACGACGCCCACTCAATGACCAGGAGTAGCGTCTCCAAGGTCCATATGCAAAACACCTAGCTGCCCCTCCAGCAGTTCCCTTTATAGCCTCTCCCGAGTCAACCCGAGGTCGCCCCGCCCCCTCGCGTCTATTGGACGTGGGGGAGAAGGGGCGTGGCCGTTTCCCGAGGAGAGTGAGCGGGAGCGCGCGCGGCGGTTCTTTTCTTTCGGGGGCTGGTTCCGGGGCGTGGTGTGCGCGACGCCAGCCCGCCGCACGCTCGCCCAGTCCCCGCGGCGCGCCTGCTGCGCTTGGCAATCCGTCGCTTCTGAGTCTGGCTCTACGTGGTGCAGGAGTGGCGCCAAATTCAAACTAACTGCTGCAGTCGGGAGTCCAGACTCCCGCCTGCTCCGGGCCAAGTCGGCCCAGAACAGATCTGCCGGCTCGAGGCCGGGAGTGGACTTGAGTTTGGCAGCGCCGGGCGGCCTCAGCTTATGGTCCTCTCAAGAAGTCCGCTGGTTAGTTGGCCGGCGCCGGGTGGGAGATGACGCCCAGTGGGCGCCGCACGCCCTCTGAGAGAAACTGGGGTGCAGAAGTGCTCGGCTGCAAAAGTACATGAAAGCGCCGCATTGNGCATTTCTCCTGCGGTCCACGTTGAGAGTACCGCGCCTCCGCAGAGAGCCGACCCGCCGCGCTGCACGCGGCCCGGCTGCGCCCCAGTGCGGGCGGCCCTGCCCTGCCCGGCCCAGCCCACCCCGCGCCCCCTTGGGCCGGGCCCTGGGGTTGAGTTATATGATCAGCACCTAGAATTCTCCCCGAGACAGCCAACCTGAGAGGTAAATACCCCATTTGGCAGAGGAGAAAACTGAGGTCCTAAATTAGCTTATTTGCCTAAACTCGCACAACTCAAAAGTTGTGCTGTTTTAAATTTCTTTGTGCCAAGTTCNTAAATTTCTTTGTGCCAAGTTCGTTAAAATGAATGCAGGAGAAAGTTAAATTTCAGATATATCTCCGAATACTATAGACAAATAACTCTTAAAAAAAATCAGTAGCAATGATTGTGTTAATTAGTATGTGTGAGCGAGTACGTGTATATGCACACACAAGCACACATGA
>NW_023181900.1:0-988 GCF_002007445.2 Ailuropoda melanoleuca | reverse complement strand
AAAATAGAAAACCTTGACATTCAGAACAAAGCTAAAATCTCTGAGGGAGAAATCATCCAGCCTCACTGTCTTGATACTGATTCTCCATTAAAAAAAACCCCAAAATACAGACATGCTTAAGTGAATATGCTTACCAAAGAAAAATTTAAATCCAGAACTATCTATACATGGAAGACAAGTAGGTCTTGCTTGAGATAGAAGGCAACTATAATAAATCCACAGTTATTTAAAAAATGTTCATCACATGCTATTTAAAACTCATCTGGAAAACCATGCTTTAGGGAGGGCTGTATTAAATCCCTGGAGCAGTAAACAGAATTACGTTTCCTATTGCATGCATGAGGAAATGAAGGCTCGGAGAAGATAACCGACCTGCCTAAAGTCGTTCAGCTAAGAGGTGGCAGGGTCATAGCTCACACTGTCCAAGGCCATGCTTGTCCTGGCCTTGGCTGGAGAAAACGGAAGATGTGAACAACAACCTTCAAAGTATGAGATCCGTCAAGCTATCGGCCATCCAGAGGCAGCAGGGACGTACTCTTACCTGGAGCTGAGGATGTGGCTGCTGCTGGCCGACTGTCGAGAGGGGGTCCTCATGGTATCTGTGGCCAGGGACAGACTACAACTCAGCCAGGACTGCAGACTGCCCTCTGGCTGGGAGCTGAGGACGGAGATGTTATCTCTAGAACCAGAAGACAGGATGCTGTCAGCACAGTGACAACCACAGTAACAGTAATAACTAGATATTCACCCCTAAGCATAAGCCAGGCGTACGCTAAGCATTGTACATGTATAACTTCAGTCAGTGCTCACAGCACCATCCCTGAGAGATGGGGGCCAGTGCTGTCCCCATTATATAGATGAGAGTAATGGGATTTGAGGAGGCCACCTTGGTTCGTGCCAAGGTCACCCACTTAGTCAGTGATGAAGTTGGGGGCAAACCCTGGTCTCTCTGATTCCAGTGCCCATGCCACTAACCGCTGCTCTTCTT
>NW_023181899.1:959-1203 GCF_002007445.2 Ailuropoda melanoleuca | reverse complement strand
TTTGTTTTTCCTTTTCAACAGTTCCTTGGAGATTCGGGGCCTTTTCTGTTTCCATACAATTTTAAGGACTACTTGTTCCAGTTCTTTGAAAAATGTCCTCGATATTTTGATCGGGATAGCATTGAAAGTGTAGATTGCTCTGGTTAGCACGGACATTTTAACTATGTTAATTCTTCCAATCCATGAGCATGGAATATTTTTCCATCTTTTTATGTTTTCTTCAATGTCTTTTTTTTTTTTTTTT
>NW_023181899.1:0-842 GCF_002007445.2 Ailuropoda melanoleuca | reverse complement strand
CAGAAGAGCCTGATGTGGGGCTCGATCCCACAATGCCGGGATCACGACCTGAGCCGAAGGCAGACGCTTAAGCGCTGTGCCACCCAGGCGCCCCNTCTTTCAAGAGTGGTTTATAGTTTCTAGAATATAGGTCCTTTACGTCTCTGGTTAAGTTAATTCCAAGGTAATGTATGGTTTTTGCTGCTATTGTAAATGGGATGGATTCCCTAATTTCTCTTTCTTCAGTCTAGTTATCCGTGTATAGAAATGCAACTGATTTCTGGGCATTGATTTTGTATCCCGCCACATTACTGAATTGCTCTATAACTTCTAATAGTTCGGGAGTGGATTCTTTTGGGTTTTCCATATAGAGTATCATGTCATCTGCGAAGAGAGACATTTTGACTTCTTCTCTGCTGATTTGGATACCTTTGATTCCTTTTTGTTGTCTGATTGCTGTTGCAAGGACTTCTAGTACTATGTTGAATAATAGTGGTGAGAGTGGGCATCCTTGTCGTGTTCCTGATCTTAAGGGAAAGGCTTCCAGCTTTTCCCCATTGAGAATAATATTTGCAGTAGGCGTTTCATAGATGGCTTTTATGAGATTGAGAAATGTACCCTNAATGTACCCTCTATTCCTACACTCTGAAGGGTTTTAATCAGGAAAGGATGCTGTATTTTGTCAAATGCTTTTTCTGCATCGAGAGGATCATATGTTTCCTGAGTCTTTTCTTGTTGATATGATGTATCATGCTGATCGATTTGCGACTGTTGAACCACGCTTGCATCCCCGGTATGAATCCCACTTGGTCATGATGGATAATCCTTTTAATATACTGTTGGATTCTATTAGCAAGGATCTT
>NW_023181898.1:0-1843 GCF_002007445.2 Ailuropoda melanoleuca | reverse complement strand
AATAATAATAATAATAATGAAGCCTTAGAAAGGGTAAGGAAGCTATTCAATGTAAGTCAGTAGGCAGTGACCCTGGCCTTACACTGCAATTTAGCATAGATAATTCTATAAAATGCATTTAAGCTTTGGAACTCTTCACTATTTACTGTAAAACGAAGATACTCGGCTCAAAGGATATCTGTGAGAGAAGAAGGGTGACTAGGTTAGTAATTGGCACAAAACAGATACAAAGGGTGACATTTGACCTTGATTATATTTTTTATATTTTTTAAATATTTCATTTATTTGACAGAAAGAGACAACCAACAAGAGAGGGAACACAAGCAGGGAGAGTGGGAGAGAAAGAAGCAGGCTCCCAGCGGAGGAGCCTGATGTGGGGCTTGATCCCAGAACGCCAGGATCACGCCCTGAGCTGAAGGTAGAGGCTTAACGACTGCGCCACCCAGGCGCCCCACACCTTCATTATTAATATAGTGTAATTTTTATGAGATTGTATCTATACTCTCCAAAGCAATGAATTATGTAAAAAAAAGAGAGAACATTTGTCTATCATTTATCTGCATAGTTTTTAACTACCTAGCATGAATCTTTTTCTCTTGTTTACCAAAGTGACTGCTTGTAAGCTATTTCACACACATAAACACACACACTCCATACACATTCCATTTATTAGTTAGTCTTGGCCTTAAATAGACAAATGTGGTGTTATACACAATTACAGTTTGAAAATGAATGCCAAATATAATATTCCAAAAAAAGAAATAAAGTTCTTCCAAGTGTTGTCATTCACTGACAGTACTGAGATCCATCAGAGAAAGCAAACTGATCAGGTGAATGCTGGGACAGCTACAGGTTCCTGTGGGAGCACATGCTGGACCTCAGTATAGGAAGGGATGTTGGCACCACAGTTCTCTGAGACAAGGAGTCAGAGCACAGAGCTCAGGGAAGTGAAGAGGCTGCAGCGTGGGACATTACAGAAAAGAAAATTCAGAAGTTTCCAACAAAGTGCCAACAATGTCCTTTGCTCAATACAAAGAATATTAAGTTGTGTGTTAAGTTGTGGGATGAAACAGCACAAGACAGAGTAAAGACCAGGAATATGGGCACCAGGGTGGTTCAGTCAGTTGAGCATCCAAGTCTTGGCTTCAGCTCTGTTCATCATCTCAGGGTCTTGGGATTGGGCCCCATGTTGGACTCCATGCTCAGTGAGGTCTCCCTGAGGATTCTTTCCTCCCTCTCTCTGCCCCTCCCCCACATCTCAAATAAATAAATAACTCTTTAAAAAAAAAAAAGAAAAAAATATTCTCATTCAGTCTGTGCGTTCCTTTACCTGGGATCTCTGCTTCACATAGCAAGTCAGGGAGAGGCTAATGAACTCCATCAGCTTGTACCTGAATGGGTGGTTTCTTCAGTGGTCCCTGCTCTGCAGAAGAACCCAGAAACTGGAGATGTGAGCCTCNAGATGTGAGCCTCAACCTCCGACCAGCAGAAACAGCTTTTGTCCACATTCCTTGTGCCTCAAAATCTAAGATATACCTTGAACATCTAAAGAGTGCAGGTAGATAAATTCTAAGACACTTGCACATAACTGAAAAGAAGCCAGGAAAGGAGAGGTGAAAGGAAACTCTTCCTGTGAGTGACTTACTGCCCCTGGTGTAACTTATCAGTGACTCACTAAATGTATATCCTTGTCAGTCCCATATTTGAACCCTTCCAATGAATTTCTCTAAGCAATATATTTTCAGAACAACATCTTTGTTGTTTCTGAAAGATGGTCCTGGCTTTTTAACATTTCTAAAGTTTCTCAAAGAGTTTTTAAAATGTTTCAGTTCATTTAAACATT
>NW_023181897.1:734-1406 GCF_002007445.2 Ailuropoda melanoleuca | reverse complement strand
TTTCTCAGTGCTGGGTTCGTCGTGTTTCATTCACGGTACCAAAACACCTTGATTCCTGTTCCACCTTCCATTAGTCCGTCGTGGTTTCAAGGGCTTTCCCATCACACTTTGTTTCTTGGTTCTAACGGCTGGATCTTCCCCAGGCCCCTACACCCAATGTGGAATCGGGGTCCCCAGTGAAAAGGCTGCTGTTCGCTGGAGGTGTTTTCCTGGACGCTCTGCTTTATTACCAATGAGAAGGGCGCTGAGTCCTCGAAAATCCTGAACCTTTTCATTCATGCTCCCTTACTCACGAGAGATGATGATCGTTGATATTTCCCTGGACTGTGTGGTGTCTCAGAGACCACTATGGGGCACTCTCGTCAGGCTTCCGCGACTACTTTCCCTCATGTTTCCCTATTCACGAAAGGTGATGATAGTGCTAAGACGGTCCCTGTATGGTGTTGTTTCTGACGAACGTGTTTTGGGCGTTTTCGTTCCATTGCCGACAGTAGTTTTGACAAGATTTCCCCATGGATCAAACATTTCGTTGGAAGCGGGTTTTGGCTCAATTGTCTTTTTCAGTGCTGTGTTCGTCGTGTTTCATTCACGGTAAAAAAACACCTTGATTCCTGTTCCTCCTTCCATAAGTCCGTCGTGACTTCAAGGGCTTTCCCATCGCACTTTGTTTCG
>NW_023181897.1:0-202 GCF_002007445.2 Ailuropoda melanoleuca | reverse complement strand
GGCTTTCCCCTCACACTTTGTTTCGTGGTTCTAAGGGCTGGATCTTCCCCAGGCCCCTACACCCAATGTGGAATCGGGGTCCCCAGTGAAAAGGCTGCTGTTCGCTGAATTTGTTTTCCTGGACGCTCTGATTTATTACCAATGAGAAGGGCGCTGAGTCCTCGAAAATCCGGAAGGTTCTCATTCATGCTCCCTTACTCAC
>NW_023181896.1:0-5606 GCF_002007445.2 Ailuropoda melanoleuca | reverse complement strand
TAATGACCCTAATGGGGCCGGCCTGCATAGGTCTAGGCGGGCACGTGTGTGGCAGGGAAGAGTCACTTGCCCACCTGGGTGGGTTCATGTGACACCCACCAGACTGGAAGTGTGCCCGGGTCACCTGACACCCATGGAACCAGAAGTGGGGGTGCATCACATGAGTCCCGCTGAACCGGAATAGAGTTACGGGTCACGTGACCATCGCCGAACCGGAAGTGGGGGCAGATCACATGACCCTAATGGGGACCACCTGTGCAGGTCAAGGCAGGGCACGTGTGTGGTGGGGAAGGTCACTTGCTCCCCTGGGGCGGTTCTTGTGACACCCGCTGAACCGGAAGTGGGGGATGGGTCATGTGACTTTCTCCGAACGAGAAGTGGGGGCGGATCACATGACTCCTGCCAAACCGGAATTGGAGTACGGGTCACGTGACTGTCACCGAACCGGAAGTGGGGGACGGGTCACTTGACTGCAGCCGAACTGGAAGTGTGGGGGGTTAAAGTGACTTCCGCCGAACCGGAATTGGGTGTTGGATCTCGTGACTCCCACCGAACAAGAAGTGGGCATTCGGGTCACGTTACTGCTGCCGAACAGGGAGTGGGGGTGTGTCACATGACTCCAGCCAAACCGGAAGTGGGCCGTCCATTTCCATCTTGGATCCCGGCGGGCGTCATCTTGGCTCTGGGCTTAATGAGCCTAATGGGGACCACCTGTGTCGGTCTAGGCGGACCACGTGTGTGGTGGGGAAGGGACACTTGCCCACCTGGGGTGAGCCACGTGACCCCCACTGAACCGGAATTGAGGGACAGGACACATGACTGTCACCAAACTGGAAGTGGGGAAGGTTCACGTGACTCCCGGTGAACCAGAATTGGGGCGTTTCACGTGAATCTGACGAACCGGTAGTGAGGGACAGGTCACATGACTGTTGCCGAACCGGAAGTGGGGAAAGGGTCACAGGACTGCAGCCGAACCAGGAGTGTGGGGGGTTAAAGTGAGTCCCGTCGAACCGGAAGTGGGGCAGGTCGCGTGAATACACTGAAATGGAAGTGGCCCATCTGGTGCCATCTTGGATCCTGGTGGGTGCCATCTCGCTCGGGGGTTAATGAGCCTAATGGGGACCACCTGTGTAGGTCGAGGCTGATCACGTGTGTGGTGGGGATGGTTCACTTGCCCCCCTGGTGGGGGTATCGTGACACCTGCCTAAAAGGAATTTGGACCGGGTCACCTGACACCCATGGATCAGGAAGTGGGGGCAGGTCACGTGACTCCCGCCGAACCCAAAGTGAGGGTGGATCGCGTGAGCCCACCAAAACGGAAGTTGGCCCTCCAGCGTCATCTTGGTACCCAACAGGCATCATCTTGGCTTGGTGCTTAATGAGCCTAGTGGGGACCACCTGCGTAGGTCTAGGTGGATCACGTGTGTGGTGGGCTAGAGTCACTTGCCCACCTGGGGGGGTCATGTGACACCCGCCATACCGGAAGTGTGTCCAGGTCACCTGACACCCGTGGAACCCGAAGTGGTGGTGGGTCACGTGAGTCCCGCTGAACAGGAATTGAGGGACTGGTCACGTGACTGTCGCCGTACCAGAAGCGGGGGCAGATCACCTGAGTCCCGCCGAACCAAAAGTGTGCACGGTTAACGTGACACCCGCCGTACCTGAAGTGTGACCGGTTCACATGACACCCGTGGAACCAGAAGTGGGGGCTGGCCAACTGACTCCCACAGAATCGGAAGTGGGGCAGGTCACATGAATCCGCTGAACAGGAAGTGGCCCGTCCGGCACCCTCTTGGATCCCGGTGGGTGCCATCTCGCTCGGTGGTAAATGAGCCTAATGGGGACCACCTGTGTAGGTCTAGGTGGACCACGTGTGTGGTGGGGATGGGTCACTTGCCCCCCTGGGGTTGGTCACGTGACAACCGCCGAACATGAACTGGGGTCGGGTTAAAGACACCTGCGGAACCAGGAGTGTGCACGGGTCACGTGACTCCCACCAAACCGGAATTGAGGGACGGGTCACGTGGCAGTCGCCAACCCAGAAGTGGGGTAGGATTATGTGACACCTGCCGAACCGGAAGTGGGGTTCATCACGTGACCCCAACAAACCAGAAGTGGGCCCTCCGGTGCCATCATGGGTCTGACGGGCGCGATCTTTGCTTGGTGCTTAATGAGCGTAGGGGGGACTACCTGTGTAGGTCGAGGCGAATCACGTGTGTGGCAGGGAAGAGTCACTTGCCGACCTGGGGGGGTCACATGACACCCGCCATACCGTGTGTCCAGGTCACCTGACTCTCATGGAACCGGAAGTTGGGGCGGGTCACATGATTCCCGCCAAACCGGAATTGAGGGATGGGTCATGTGACTGCTGCTGAACCTTAAGAGGGTGTTGGATCTCGTGACTCCCGCCAAACCGGAAGTGGCCAGTCTGGCGCAACCTTGGAACCCGGCTGCCTCCAACTTGGCTCGGGGCTTAATGAGCCTAATGGGGACCACCTGCTTAAGTCTAAGCGGGTCACGTGTGTGGCAGTGAAGGGTCACTTGCCCCCATGGGGCTTGTCAGGTGACACCCACCGAACCGGAAGAGGGGGCCGGGTCACGTGACTGCGCCGAACCAGAAGTGTGGGTGGATCATGTCACTACTGCCGAACCAGAAGTGGCCCGTCTGGCGCCATCTTGGATCCCGGCGGACACCATCTTGGCTCGGGGCTTAATGAGCCTAATGGGTACCACCTGCGTAGGTCTATGCGGGTCACCTGTGTAGCTGGGAAGGGTCACTTGCACCCTGGGGTGGGCCACATGACACCCGCCATACCAGTATTGGGGACAGGTCATGACACTGCCGCCAAACCGGAAGTGGCCCATCCAGCGCCATTTTGGATCCCGGCGGGCGCCATTTTGCCTTGGGGCTAAATGAGCCTAATGGGGACCACCTGTGTAGGTCTAGGTGGATCACGTGTGTAGCGGGGAAGGTTCACGTGCCCCCCTGGAGAGTGTCACGTGACACCTCAGAACTGGAAGTGGGGTTGGATTATGTGACCCTATCAAAAACGGAAGTGGGCCCTCCAGCGCCATCCTGGATCCCGCCAGGCACCTTTTTGGCTAGGGGGCGGCGCCATTTTGGCTCAGGTCTTAATGAGCCTGTTTGGGAGCACCTGGAGAACTCCCGGTGAGTCACGTGAGCTGGGTGAGGGTTACCTGACCCCCGCCGAACCAGAAGTAGCCAGTCCAGTGCCATCTTGAATCCCGGCGGGCACCATATTGGCTCGGGGCTTAATAAGCCCAATGGGGACGACCTGCATAGGTTTAAGCGGGTCACGTGTGTGGCAGGGAAGGGTCACTTACCCCCCTGGGGTGAGTCACATGACACCCGCCGAACCGGTATTGGAGTCAGGACATATGTCTCCCGCAGACCCGGAGTGGGGGTGGGTCACAACTACTGCTGAACCAAAAGTGACCCATCCAGAGCCATCTTAGATCCTGGCGGGCACCATCTTGGCTCTGGGCGGCACCATCTTCCCTCAGGACATAATGAGCCTAATGGGGACCACCTACATAGGTGTAGGCGGGTCATGTGTTTGGTGGGGGTTTGTCACCTGCCCCCCTTGTGCGGGGCACATGAAACCCACTGAAATGGAAGTGCAGCAGGTCACGTGACTGTTGCCGAAATGGAAGTGGGGGTGGATCACGTGACTTCTNTCACTACTGCCGAACCAGAAGTGGCCCGTCTGGCGCCATCTTGGATCCCGGCGGACACCATCTTGGCTCGGGGCTTAATGAGCCTAATGGGGACCACCTGCGTAGGTCTATGCGGGTCACCTGTGTAGCTGGGAAGGGTCACTTGCACCCTGGGGTGGGCCACGTGACACCCGCCATACCAGTATTGGGGACAGGTCATGACACTGCCGCCAAACCGGAAGTGGCCCATCCAGCGCCATTTTGGATCCCGGCGGGCGCCATTTTGCCTTGGGGCTAAATGAGCCTAATGGGGACCACCTGTGTAGGTCTAGGTGGATCACGTGTGTAGCGGGGAAGGTTCACGTGCCCCCCTGGAGAGTGTCACGTGACACCTCAGAACTGGAAGTGGGGTTGGATTATGTGACCCTATCAAAAACGGAAGTGGGCCCTCCAGCGCCATCCTGGATCCCGCCAGGCACCTTTTTGGCTAGGGGGCGGCGCCATTTTGGCTCAGGTCTTAATGAGCCTGTTTGGGAGCACCTGGAGAACTCCCGGTGAGTCACGTGAGCTGGGTGAGGGTTACCTGACACCCGCCGAACCAGAAGTAGCCAGTCCAGTGCCATCTTGAATCCCGGCGGGCACCATATTGGCTCGGGGCTTAATAAGCCCAATGGGGACGACCTGCATAGGTTTAAGCGGGTCACGTGTGTGGCAGGGAAGGGTCACTTACCCCCCTGGGGTGAGTCACATGACACCCGCCGAACCGGTATTGGAGTCAGGACATATGTCTCCCGCAGACCCGGAGTGGGGGTGGGTCACAACTACTGCTGAACCAAAAGTGACCCATCCAGAGCCATCTTAGATCCTGGCGGGCACCATCTTGGCTCTGGGCGGCACCATCTTCCCTCAGGACATAATGAGCCTAATGGGGACCACCTACATAGGTGTAGGCGGGTCATGTGTTTGGTGGGGGTTTGTCACCTGCCCCCCTTGTGCGGGGCACATGAAACCCACTGAAATGGAAGTGCAGCAGGTCACGTGACTGTTGCCGAAATGGAAGTGGGGGTGGATCACGTGACTTCTGCGGAGCCAGAAGTGGGCGTCGTATCACGAGACACATGCAGAAACGGAAGTGGGGCAGGTCACGTGACTTCCACTGAACCAGAAGTGGGGGACAGGTCACGCGACTACCGAAGAACCAGAAGAGGCCTGTTGGCACCATCTTNGGAAGTGGGGCAGGTCACGTGACTTCCACAGAACCAGAAGTGGGGGACGGGTCACGCAACTGCCGAAGAACTGGAAGAGGCCCGTTGGCACCATCTTGGATCCCGGTGGGCGCCATCTTGGCTCAGGGTTTAATGAGCCTCATGGGGACCACCTGCGTAGGTCTAGGCGTTTCACGTGTGTGGTGGGAAAGGGTCACTTGCACCCGTGGGTGGTTCATGTGACACGCGCTGAAACAGAACTGGAGCCAAGACACTAGTCTCCTGCTGAACCAGAAGTGGGGGACTGGTCTCGTGACTGCTGCCGAACCTGAATTGGGCATTTCATGTGACTCCCGCAGATCTGGAAGTGGCCCATCCGGCGCCATCTTGCCTCGAACCTTAATAAGTCTAAAGGGGATCACCTTCGTAGGTTTAGGAGGGTCACATTTGTGGCGGGGAAGGGTCACTTACCCCCCTGGGGCTTGTCACATGACACCCGCCAAAACAGAATTGTGGGACGAGTCACGTGACTGCTGCCGGACCAGAAGTGGTGGGCAGGTCACGTTACACATCCGAACCAGAAGTGGGGGTGGATTACATGACCACCGCCAAACCGTAAGTGGGCCCTCTGGTGCCATCTTGTCTCAGGGCGGCAACACCTTGGCTCAGGACTTAATGAGCCTAATGGGGACCACCTGCTTAGGTCTAGCCAGGTCACGTGTG
>NW_023181895.1:0-761 GCF_002007445.2 Ailuropoda melanoleuca | reverse complement strand
GAGAAGAGGGACAAGCAGGCACCAAGCTGAGTGCAGAAACAGAGGCCCAGCTCGATCCCAGGACCCTGAGACCATGACCTGAGCCAGGTCAGACATGTGACCCACTGAGCCACACGGGCGCCCCTGAGGGGTCCCTCTCAAAGGAGGTGGGGCTTGGTCCCCTGCCACTGCAGGGTCTAGAAAAAGATGAGGAGTCTATAAAGACTGGATCTGGGGGAGGAAGGAAGGAACAGGGAAGGTGCCCATTCACAGCCAGTGCAGTCCCGGTTCACTCTTAGCCAGGCCTTAGCCCAGGCAGTTTGGAGACTTTCTTAGATCAATACCAGTGAGATACTAGAGGTCATAGGCTTAATTTATTAAACCAGCAAAGCACTAGCCCAGGTGGCCATNTGGCCATTTTCCCAGTTAATTCACAGGAACTGCTCAGCCAGGGTTGGTCAGTTGAAGGGAAGCTAATTCTTGGTAGAGCTGTCATGTGACAATTAGTTTGGGAAGTCCTGGATTCTGAATCAGCTTGGGAGCCCCTCAGACCACTGGTCCCTGAGGGTGCTCAACTGGTCCCGGGGGAGGCTCCATGTCAGACAGCTAGTAGGGTGAATGCTGTGGGAGGATGGCCACAGTTGGGCTTCCCCTGGCCCTTCAGAGGGGTTTGTCAAGGGGCATCTGCTCTGTGTTCTGGGTCAAGGGTTTAAACCTAGATGTGTGAAGGTGAGCTAAGATTTTGACTTTGCTGTTGGCTCAGGTACCTCCCCCAGGGCATC
>NW_023181894.1:622-754 GCF_002007445.2 Ailuropoda melanoleuca | reverse complement strand
AGAAGGGTGCTGAGTCCTTGAAAATCCTGAACCTTTTCATTCATGCTCCCTTACTCACGAGAGATGATGATAGTTGATATTTCCGTGCACTGTGTGGGGTCTCAGAGACCACTATGGGGAACACTCGTCAGG
>NW_023181894.1:0-182 GCF_002007445.2 Ailuropoda melanoleuca | reverse complement strand
AGGGCGCTGAGTCCTCGAAAATCCTGAACCTTTTCATTCATGCTCCCTTGCTCACGAGAGATGATGATCGTTGATATTTCCCTGCACTCTGTGGGGTCTTAAAGACCACTATGGGGCACTCTCGTCAGGCTTCCGCGACCACTTTCCCTCATGTTTCCCTGTCACGAAGGGTGATGATAGTG
>NW_023181893.1:0-4635 GCF_002007445.2 Ailuropoda melanoleuca | reverse complement strand
AGGGCCACCTGGCGGTTGTCAAGCACTGTTCAGCCACCGGCATCCTGCAGGTAAAGGAAGTCTCTCACACCACCGATGGAAGACAAAGACCGGGGGCTTGCCCACGATGCCCCAACGACAGCTACAGGAGGAATCCTGGAGGAGCAAACCCACACCAACAGGGAGAGGGTCTCACAAGTAAACACGGTGTGCAGCCACTGGCGCAGCTGCTCACGTCCCAGTGAGAGGGTCCCAGAGAGGGGGCTCTTCCCCACGGGGAGGCACCGCCATGGCCTGCCCCACCCCGGCCTCACCGCCAGGAGCAAGGGATGCAGCAAATAAATGCTGTGCTCTGTGGGGGCGTGAGGGGCGCGGGCTACTCTGAGCCCGGTGCCAGCAGACCCTCCACCCCAGGGATGGCGCTCATGGCGTGACATACGTTTAACATTTGCCATTTGAATCATTTCAAGGCGTGCAGGTCAGTGACGCACGAGCGCTCACAGGGCCGTGCAAACATCCCCACCGCCCAGCTTCAGAATCCTCTCCTTAAGCCGTCACTCCCCACTCCCTCTTGCCCTCAGTCCTCGGCAGCTGCCCCTGTGCTCCCCGCATCTGTGCGCCTGCCTGTCCCACACAATTCACGTGAGCGAAACCACACGGAGCATAATGTCCCGGAGGCCCGTGCGCGTCCTTTTCAGGGCCAAGAGCTCTTCCCCTGTGGACGGACCCCAGTGGGTTGTTCCTTCTGTCCGTCCGCGAACATGTGGGTCATTTCCACCTTTTGGGCGCCGAGAACGGTGCTGCTGCGCCCGGGCTTGTGCAGCTTCTGTCTGGACACCTGTGTTCGGTTCCCTGGGACACGTGCAGGGGTGGAGTGGCTGGGTCATCTGGTAGCTCTGTGTCTGCCACCCCCGCCCCCTTCCTCCCTTCCCCCCTCCCCACAGCAGCTGTACCGTACCAGCTCCCAGCCCCACAGGAACTGCGCTTCCTTGCTCAGATGGAAACACATGCCTCACCCTCTCGCGTGGCCTGCACCCCCCACTCAGGATGCCGGCTCACTGCCACACTCCAGCCAGGCCACCGGGCCCACCCTGCCCCCTGGGGTGGACAGTGTGGACTCTGGGGAGGAGTTGGGGTCAGACTTTGAAGTGGGCTATCCAGCCCAGCCCCAGGTCCTGCTTACCCAAAGCAGGTCCTCTCAGAGTTGGGTTCAGTGGTTGTAGTGGGTCAAGGCCACATGTCCACAGACATGGAACAGGATCTCAGGGACACTATGCTAGGGGGTGACCAATGCCCAGGGTTGCCCAGGACTGCCTGCGTTAGGCTCCTGTCCCCGCATCATTGATCACAGTGCCCCCTTCCCTTCTCAGAGCTGTCCCAACCGGGACCATAACTTATAAGGTCACCTTGCCTCTGACCCCCAGGCCCCGACCTCAAGCCAGCTGGCGTCCCCTGATTCCCCACATGTGTGCGTGTGTGTCCTGAGGACAACCATGCTTCCAACCAAGCCTGCTTTCAGGTTTGCTCGGGGTTGACATATCCCAACGTCTCCCCACGCCCCGAGCCGGCCTGCTGATCCTTTGACATGAGTCAGGCTACGGATGCCAGTGTGTGATAGACTGTTCTAGAAAGAAAACCTCTGCAGACTCCATGGGCCAGGGGCTCGTTCTCCCACTGCGCTACAAACCGCTATCCCCGGGGTCACGTTGTGGCCGGGAGCCATCTCCACCCAGCTAGAAGTATGTTGGAGTTCACAAAATAAAATCCACCCGTGTGCTCTTGCTTACGTGTGTGCATGCATGTTTCCGTGTGTGCATATGTGTATGTTCCTGTGTGNGGTCACGTTGTGGCCGGGAGCCATCTCCACCCAGCTAGAAGTATGTTGGAGTTCACAAAATAAAATCCACCCATGTGCTCTTGCTTACATGTGTGCATGCATGTTTCCGTATGTGCATATGTGTATGTTCCTGTGTGTGTTCCTGTGTGTGCATGTGTGTTTGTTTGCATGTGTGTTTCCATGTATGCATGTATGTTTCTGTGTGTGTTCCTGAGCGTGCATGTGTTTCTGTGCATGTTCCCATGTGTGCATGCATTTCCATGTGTGCGTGTGTTCCTGTGGGTATGTTTCTATGTGTTCCTGTGTGTGCATGCATGTTTCCATGTGTGCACGTGTATGTCCGTGTGCACACAGATGTGTGCATTCATGTCCATACATATGCACGTGAATCCCAGCACCCTTGACGGAAAGGCAAGTGAAATTAATCCAACAATGGTAGACGTGTATCCAGAATGACTGGAATCAGGACCCCATGTGGAAAGCATACAAATTGCTGGCCTCAGGAACCCAAGTGAGGAACTAACTGCCCAGGAGTGTTCTCCTCTTTAACTCCCTCTGGGGTGTTGGGTCTCATCCTGGGGATGCTCTCCCTCAGGCCAGCCTGCCCCCACCCCTGCTGGTGCCTGTGTTTGGATCCTGGCACACGGGGCTCCATCCCTGGGGCCAGCTCCGTCCCTGGGGTAGCAGCCAGGTAAAGCCTGCCCCCCCAAGACGGTGTCTGCAGACAGGATCTTTGGGACCTTCCTCTGCTGCCTGGGGGCTGCAGGGGCTGTGCTCACCTTTCTTCCAGCTGCACTGTGTGGCTGGAGGTCCAGGACAGGAGCCCCTGACGGTTCCAGCCACTCGGAAGCATTCACCTGCTTTCCCAGGGACAGGAGCTCCCTGCTATTCCTACAGCATTATGCACATTTTCCCACTGGACTCCACACAAGGCTTGATTTTTTAACCCATGGCGAGTAAAGCAATAATTTTCATAATGGAAATATTTTGTTGTTAATGAGAGCAATACCAGATTATTTTTAAAAATCCTGCCAAAGATACACAAAGCCTGACACTAGTGACTATTACAGAGATGGATTTAATTTGTAATCCCCAGTAATGATGCAATTTCAGAAGAGCTGAGCCCATTGGCTTTGCCCACAGGGCACAGCAGCAACATTCCCAAGGGAGAATAAGGGAGGAGGGGATTGTCAGGCTGGGACTCCACTCCTTCTGCAGCGCTCCATGCAAGGAACTGCCTGCAGGTCCTCGAGAAAGAGGAGCCTGGCTTGTAGGGCACGCATACACGGACGCCTCGTGCGGCAGGGCAAGCATTCACAAATGTGAGCCCCTCAGTAATGCTCCAAGGAGGGAGGGCAGGGGCTCTTCCAGACAGGAACCCACGGAGGGCCAGGAGGTCCTGGGACACGGCCCGGGGCTGCTGGGGGCTGAGCGGGAGCTGGCCACGTCCCTCGGTGCGGGGGACTGAGCGGAGCCTGCCCAGAGCCCCCGCTGCTCTCAATTCCAATCCCAGGAATTCAGGCGTGCATGAAATAACACGTCTCCCCATAATCAACCTCAAAATATAACCCCTGTAATATGTTGATACTGAGTCTTCAGACCTTTTAGGTACTATTTTATATGTACTTTTGTCTTTAACATCAATACAATAGGATTACACTGTACATGTCCCTTTGTTGGTTTGACAACACATTGTAGACCTATTTCACGGCAATGTCTCTCACTGGTGAGATATTCCCGTGCATGAATATCCCACAGGACAGCTGGAGGGAGACCCTACCCACAGACGAGCACACCACCAGCGACACCTCAGTATCAGCTCGGGGAGACAGACCCTGGTCAGGGGCCCGGCGGGGGCCCCAAGGCCTGATGTCACTGTGCTTCTGCCTGCAATGGGGAGACATGTGTGGTGTCCGCTGCCGGCTTCCGTGCAGAACTTCGAACAATGCAAGCCCCTGGCCCTGCGTGGGCGCCCTCCCTCCAGCCCCTCAGGGAAGGCGCAGCCAGTCCCTTCCCACTCTCCAGCCTTGCACAGACCTGCTGAGGAGCCCTCTGCCCACCTCCAAAAGCCCCACTGTGTAAGAAACAACCTTCCCGTTCCTTCTTGGTGCACGTGGGATGCCATTAGTCCCCACCTCAGAACTGAATTTGGGTGGGGGTCCAACAGGCCTCTGGGGAGTGACTGCAACACCAGCATTCCCAGCAGGCATGCTGAGCTGCACCATCTGGAAGATTTTCCGCCTGGGATGGCACCAGGAGGCAGGCCCCGCCAGGCAGCAGGCCTTGGCGTTGGAAGCACCTTCAAGCTACTGTCCCAGGGCAGGTGGGAGAAGCCCCATGGGCCCTGGCACTGCCTGCTTCCTGGGTCCCGGGCACTGAGAGCTCCAGCCATGCGGGGCTGTGAGGAGTGGTCTAAACCACAGGGCTTTGGGCTCAAAACCTCTATCCGCTTCCTTTTCACTTGGGGTGGCTTTGGGCCACTGTAGGCCCTAAGTCCAGTCCGTCAGTCAGAGACAATAAGGAGGAGAGGTCAGAGCTGCCACTGAGGCCCCCATCCCAGCCCGGAGCCCATGGCTCCGGCCAGTCCTCAGCCACAGCAGACGGGCAGCAGGACGGCTTGGCCGTCTGCGTGACCCCTGCCCAGAGGCCGATCAGCAACAGCTCTCCTGTCCCTCTGCCGAGCAGGGGAGAAGCGGGTCTAGCCTGAAGCAAGGGTCACTGCCCTGAAGCAGGAAGCGGCTCTGCGAGGCTGTGGGAGCTGCCCCTGCAGGATACCAGATGCGCATGCGGCGGGGACCACCCAGAGGGTTAGAGACTCA
>NW_023181892.1:0-1252 GCF_002007445.2 Ailuropoda melanoleuca | reverse complement strand
GTGATGTGACCTTGAGGAATAAGGTGTATAATCCAAGACTTCGTTTCCTAACGTATAAAAGGAGGATGACTGTATGTACCTCGCAGGGTTGTTCTGATAATCACAAGCTGAAATTCCTAGCACGGTGTGTGGGAATATTTAGTAAAGGTTGGCTTACCATACTTTTAGAAATAAGGTTGTACAAGCTATTCAGGGAGTAGAGCCTTTCTCTCCTTACTTTTTTGGTAACCTTAATCCTGAATTTCAAACAAACTTGGAATACAACCTAACTATAAGCCGGCATCCTTCTTTATTCTCCAGACAGCAATCTCTTCCTTGGTCAGGTTTTCTTCATGCTAGCAATACTGACCCATTTAACATTCTTTCTCTCACTCAAGATTTTTGCTCTACTTGTCTCTTTTGCCTACAATTTCATCTTCTCCCTCTTTCCCTCTTAGCTGAATTTTAAAGATACTGGAAAGTCCACAAGAAAATATCTAGTTTTGTTTAGTTTCCTGTTTTGCTCTATTAGTCTATATTGCCATTATACAAATCTATTACTTAAAGCTGATCATGCCACCTTCCACGTTATCAGTCAGTCCTGAAACTGTGAAGAACTATTAGTTTCTTATTTATCTTTCAGTTTTCTAACGCTGTTAAGAATTTACCTGATGATGTCAGTCTTCACTGACAATCCAGCAACATGATTTCATATTCAGACTCTAAGCCATACACTTGAATACTGAATTCTTAATTATCCTGGATTCTCTCTGCTATTGTGTCATGGGCATTAGTTTTAACTGCAAGCTCTGAAATCTTGCCTTTGAGTTCTGGTTCCTTTAATACTATGGACAGTTTGAGCATAAAAGCCTATAAACACTTCCAAAAAAAAAAAAAAAGACATCAAATCCTAAACAAAATTACAAATACTTTAAACATATCTGTAGGTCACTGAGGACACAATTTATATTCCATTGTCATGTACCTTCTTTACAAAAATTCCCTCTCTCCAAATTTAGAATTTCAGAATTAAAAAACATGACAGAACACTACAATCTTGTTTCATTATTGTTGCAATAATGTGTTTCGTCTGTAGGTCACTGAGGNGATACAATTTGTGTTCCATTGTCATCTACCTTCTTTAAATTCCATATGTGAGTATTAATCAATTAAACAAAATACAACTTGGCCTAATACATAATAAAACTATCTATTTTATACATATTATTTACAGACATTATAAACATTAACATTTTCTGATAATTTTGAAATT
>NW_023181891.1:0-883 GCF_002007445.2 Ailuropoda melanoleuca | reverse complement strand
ACCTGCACCCCAAATTTTATAGCAGCAATGTCCACAATAGCCAACCTATGGAAAGACCCTAGATGTCCATCAACAGCACACACACACATATACATATATACATGTGTGTGTATATATACACATACACAATCGAACATATATATACAAAATAGACTACTACTCAGCCATCAAAAAAAAAATGAAATCTTGCCACCTGCAACAACATGAATGGAACTAGAGGGTATTATGCTAAGCAAAATAAGTCAATCAGAGAAAGACAATTATCAAATTATCTCACTGATATGTGGAATTTGAGAAGGCAAGGGATCCTAGGAGAAGAGAGGAAAAAATGAAACAAGATGAAACCAGAGAGGGAGACAAACCATAAGAGACTCTTAATCTCAGGAAACAAACTGAGGGTTGCTGAAAGGGAGGGGGTTTGGGGGATAGGTTTGCTGGGTGATGGACACTGGGGAGGGTATGTGTTGTGGGGAGCACTGTGTATTGTGTAAGACTGATGAATCATGGACCTGTACCCCTGAAACAAATAATATATTATATGTTAATAATTAAAAAAAAAAAGAAGCGGGGAATGAATGCTTGACGGGTAAAAACAGCAAGTCTCTCTATGGTGACATAAATTGCTTAGCACAGTTTGTGGAACATAGAAAAAACTCAGAGATGTTAGGCATCATTATCATCGGAGTGTAGAGCCATCATCATTATATTTTATAACAGATTATGAGAATTTTTTATTTTTATTACGTGGTGTTTATGTTTTAAGTAATTCAGCAGAACAAGAGCTAAAATTCATGTTTCATAGTTGCTGATTATTTTTTCCTTATCTTTTGCCTCAGGTATTTTTAGTTTATGAAAATGTGTTTTTTAAAATACCTATTTCTAA
>NW_023181890.1:494-577 GCF_002007445.2 Ailuropoda melanoleuca | reverse complement strand
AAATTTGTATGGAACCAGAAAAGGCCCCAAATCGCCAAGGAACTGTTGAAAAGGAAAAACAAAGCTGGGGTCATCACAATGCT
>NW_023181890.1:0-242 GCF_002007445.2 Ailuropoda melanoleuca | reverse complement strand
CACCATACACAAAAATAAACTCCAAATGGATGAAAGAACTCAATGTGAGACAGGAATCCATCAAAATCCTAGAGGAGAACATAGGCAGCAACCTCTACGACATCGGCCAAAGCAACCTTTTTCATGACACATCTCCAAAGGCAAGAGAAACAAAAGATGAAATGAACTTTCGGGACTTCATCAAGATAAAAAGCTTCTGCACAGCCAAGGAAATAGTCAAAAAAACTAAGAGGCAGCCCACG
>NW_023181889.1:0-544 GCF_002007445.2 Ailuropoda melanoleuca | reverse complement strand
CTTAGGAATGAATAAAGCGAGAAATGAATAAATATGTGAGTGAACACAAGCAATTTTTTCTCCTTTTTTAATCTTTAAGGGGCGCCTGGGTGGCTCAGCTGTTAAGCGTCTTGCCTTCAGCTGAGGGCCTGATCCCAGGGTCCTGATCGAGCCCCGCATCAGGCTCCCTTCTCCGCTGGGAGCCTGCTTCTTCCTCTCCCACTCCCCCTGCTTGTGTTCCCTCTCTCGCTGGCTGTCTCTATCTCTGTCAAATAAATGAATATAATNGTGTTCCCTCTCTCGCTGGCTGTCTCTATCTCTGTCAAATAAATGAATAAAATCTTTTTAAAAAAATAAGTAAATTTAAAAAAATAAAAGTTTCTTTAAAAGATAGTTGTCTGATTAAAGAAAATAATAATACCAATGTATTATGGAACTTGTATAAAGTAAAACGTATATGACCGAAAAAAACCCACAGAAGATGGGAGGGAGGAAAATAAAAGTATACCGTTATAAGGTACTTACATTACCCATGAAATAGTATGATATTATTTGACATTAGATT
>NW_023181888.1:0-557 GCF_002007445.2 Ailuropoda melanoleuca | reverse complement strand
GCATTAATGAAAAAGTTCAGGTTTTTCGAGGACTCAGCACCCTTCTTCTTGGTAATCAAGCAGCGCGTCCAAGTAAACACCTCCAGCTAACATCAGCCTTTTCCCTGAGANTTTTCAATGGGGACCCTGATTCCACATTGGTTGTATGGGCCTGGGAAGTATCCTATCACACCTGCCATGGCAATGGATTGAAAGGCCAAAGGCAAGTCCATCTGAAACAAAACCATGCAGAGCCAGTCTGAGCGCTATCATCAGCCTTCGTGAATAGGGATCCATGAGGGAAAGTGGTCGCGGAAGCCTGACGAGCGTGCCAACTAGTGGTCTCTGACACCACACAATTCAGGGAAATATCAACGAACATGATCTCTCATGAGTTAGGGAGCATGAGTGAAAAAGTTCAGGATTTCTGAGGACTCAGCACCCTTTTTCTTGGTAATCAAGCAGAGCGTCCAGGAAAACACCTACAGCGACCATCAGCCTTTTCAATGGGGACCCTGATTCCACATTGCTTGTATGGGCCTAGGAAGTATCCTATCAAACCTGCTGTGGCAATGGAA
>NW_023181887.1:0-3321 GCF_002007445.2 Ailuropoda melanoleuca | reverse complement strand
AGGGGGTGGGCTGGTGGGTGATAGGTATTAAAGAGGGCATTTGTGATGAGCACTGAGTGTTGTATGTAAATGATGAATCACTGAATGGTACTCCAGAAACCAATATTGCACCGTATGATAACTAAAATATAAATAAAGAAAAAAAAGAGTCTCTCATGTTTTCTTTCTTTATTTCTACCCCCCTTTGCATACAGTCCAGCAATTTTTAGTGGAGCCTTTTGTATTTTCTACATAGAGTATCATGTCATCTATGAAAGGTGGAAGTTTGACTTCTTCCTTGCTGATTTGGATGCATTTTATTTCTTTTTGTTGTCTGATTGCTGAGGCTAGGCCTTCCAGTAGTATGCTGAACAACAGTGGTGAGAATGGACTATCCTGTCATGTTCCTGACATTAGGGGTAAAGCCCCCTTTTTTTCCCCATTGAAGGTGATATTCACTGTGGGTCTTTCATATATGGCTTTTATGATGTTGAAGTATGTTTCCTCTATCCCTACACTGCAGAGACTTTTATTTATTTTCTTTAAATTCAATTAGCCAACATATAGAACATCATTAGTTTCAGATGCAGAGTTCAATAATTCACCCGTGGTGTATAAAACCCAGTGCTCATCACATCATGTGCCCTACTTAATGCCCAGCACCCAATTACCCCATCCCATCACACACTTCCCCTCTAGCAACTCTCAGTTTGTTTCCTGTAGTTACTTGTCTCTCATGGTTTGTTTCCCTCTCTACTACTTATTCAGTTTTTCCTCCCTTCCCCTATGGTCATCTGCACTATTCCTTATATTCCACATATGAGTGAAACCATGTGATAATTGTCTTTCTCTGATTGACTTATTTCTGTTAGCATAATAGTCTCCAGGTCCATCCACATCGATGTAAATGGTAAGTATTCATCCTTTCTGATGGCTAAGTAATATTCCATTGTGTGTATATATATGTATATATATATAATGTCAGTGGTATTTTAATAGGGGTTACATTGAATGTGTAGATTGATCTGGGTAGCATAGACATTTTAACAATGTTTGTTCTTCCAATCCATGAGCATGGAATGTTTTACCTTTCTTTGTGTCTTCCTCAGTTTCTCTCAAAAGTGTCTATAGTTTTTAGAGCAAAGATCCTTTACATCCTTTGTTAGGTTTCTTCCTAAGTATCTTATGTTTTTTGGTGTAGTTGTAAATGGGATCAATTCCTTAATTTCTCTTTCTTCAGTCACATTGTTAATGTATAGAAATGCAACTGATTTCTCTACATTGATTTTATATCCTGTCATGTTGCTGAATTCTTATATGAGATCTAGAAATTTTGGGGTGGGTTTTTTTGGGTTTTCCACATAAAGTATCATATCATTTGCAATAAGTGAGCATTTGACTTCCTTTCTGTGGATTCCAATGCCTTTTATTTCTTTTTGTTGTCTGATTACTGAGGCTAGGACTTCTAGTACTTTGTTGAATGATAGTGGTGAGAGTGGACATCCCTATTGCTTCTGACTTTACAAGAAACCTCTCTTAGGGGAAAAGTTTTACTCTTTGAGAATAATATTTGCTGTGGTCTTTTTGGATATGGCTTTTATGATATTGAGGTATGTTCCCTCTATCCTTACACTGTGGAGAGTTTAAAACAAGAAAGGATGCATCTTTTTGTGTCTTCTTCAATGTCTTTCAAGAGTGATTTGTAGTTTCTAGAATATAGATCCCTTACCTCTCTGGTTAAGCTAATTCTGAGATAACGTACGATTTTTGGTGCTATTGTAAATGGAATGGATTCCCTCATTTCTCTTTCTTCAGTCTCATTGTTCATGTATAGAAATGCAACTGATTTCTGAGCATTGATTTTGTATCCCACCACATTACTGAATTGCTCTATAACTTCTAGTAGTTTGGGGGTGGAGTCTTTTGGGTTTTCCATATAGACTATCATGTCATCTGCGAAGAGGGACAGTTTGACTTCTTCTTTGCCGATTTGGATACCTTTTATCCCTTTTTGTTGTCTGATTGCTGTTGCAAGGACTTCTAGTACTATGTTGAATAAGAATGGTGAGAGTGGGAATCCTTCTCGTGTTCCTGATCTTAAGGGAAAGGCTTCCAGCTTTTCCCCATTGAGAATGATATTTGCTGTAGGCTTTTCAAACATGGTTTTTATGAGATTGAGGAATGTACCGTCTATCCCTACACTCTGAAGGGTTTTAATCAGGGAAGGATGCTGTATTTTGTCAAATGCTTTTTCTGCATCAATTGAGAGGATCATATGGTTCTTGACTCTTTTCTTGTGATATGATCTATCACACTGATCGATTTGCAAATGTTGAACCACCGTTGCATCCCAGGGATGAATCCCACTTGGTCACGATGGATAACCCTTTTAATGTACTGTTGGATCCTATTAGCTAGGATCTTGTTGAGAATTTTGGCATCCATATTCATCAGGGATATCGGTCTGTAATTCTCTTTTTGGATGGGGTCTTTGCCTGATTTGGGGATCAAGGTAATACTGGCCTCATAGAAGGAGTTTGGTAGTTTTCCTTCTGTTTCTATTTTTTGAAACAGCTTCAGGAGAATAGCTCTTAATAAACAAATCAAAAAATGGGCAGAAGATATGAACAGATACTTTTCCAATGAAGACATACAAATGGCTAACAGACACATGAAAAAATGTTCGAAAATCATTAGCCATCAGGGAAATTCAAACCAAAACCACACTGAGATACCACCTTATGCTAGTTAGAGTGGCAAAAATTGACAAGGCAGGAAACAACAAATGTTGGAGAGGATGTGGAGAAAGGGGATCCCTCTTACATTGGTGGGAATGCAAGTTGGTACAGCCACTCTGGAAAACAGTGTGGAGGTCCCTTCAAAAGTTAAAAATTGAGCTACCCTATGATCCAGCCATTGCACTACTGGGTATTTACCCCAAAGATCCAGACGTGGTGAAGAGAAGGGCCATATGCACCCCAGTGTTCATAGCAGCATAGTCCACAATAGCTAAATTGTGGAAGGAGCCAAGATGCCCTTCAACAGATGACTGGATTAGGATGATGTGGTCCATATATACAATGGAATATTTCTCAGTCATCAAAAAGAACGATTTCTCAACATTTGCTGCAACATGGATGGCACTGGAGGAGATAATGCTAAGTTAAATAAGTCAGCAGAGAAAGACAATTATCATATGGTTTCATTCATTTATGGAACATAAGAAGTAGGAACATCAGTAGGAGAAGAAAGGGAAGAAGAAAGGGGGGGTAAATGTTCATAGCTGCATTGTCCACAATAGCCAAATCATGGAAGGAGCCGAGATGCCCTTCAACAGATGAC
>NW_023181886.1:580-838 GCF_002007445.2 Ailuropoda melanoleuca | reverse complement strand
TGGTTTGGGGATCAAGGTAATATTGGCCTCATAGAATGAGTTTGGTAGCTTTACTTCTGTTTCTATTTTTTTGAAACAGCTTCAGGAGAATAGGTATTATTTCTTCTTTGTGTGTTTGGTAGAATTCCCCAGGGAATCCATCAGGCCCTGGACTCTTGTTTTGGGGGAGGTTTTTGAACACTGCTTCAATCTCTTCATAATTAATCAGTCTGTTTAAATAATCAAATTCTTCCTGTTTCAGTCTTGGTAGTTTATAGG
>NW_023181886.1:0-385 GCF_002007445.2 Ailuropoda melanoleuca | reverse complement strand
CCAGTGGCTTATCGATCTTATTTATTCTTTCAAAGAACCAGATTCTAGTTTTGTTGATCTGCTCTACTGTGCTCCTGGTTTCTAATTCATTGATCTCTGCTCTAATCTTGATCAGCTGCTTTCTCGTGCGTGGATTAGGCCTTCGTCTGTTCCTGTTCAAGGTTCTTGAGGTGAGAATATAAAAACTGCATTTTAGATTTTTCTATTCTTTTGAGTGAGGCATGGATGGTTATGTATTTTCCCATTAGGACTGCCTTTGCAGTGTCCGATAGGTTTTGGACTGATGTGTTTTCATTTTCATTGGTCTCCATAAATTGCTTAATCTCCTTCTTAATTCCCTGGTTTACCCAATCATTCTTGAGAGGATGGTTCTTAGTTTCCAAGT
>NW_023181885.1:0-1098 GCF_002007445.2 Ailuropoda melanoleuca | reverse complement strand
AAAATGAGATTTTTTCCATTGAAGACTTTATGGACTAATTTCATACATATTACATTTTATTTATACAGAACGTTGTACTTCACATAGTTACATCATTTAGATTTGATTTTATTTTCTGTTGCCATATGACGNAAGATGCCAGGTGAGAAACTATATTGCAGATACTACAGATAGAACCTTTGGGCACATAGAGGTTGGCCACAGTCCTCCACTGTAGCAACAACTGATTTGAATGTCACAAAGTGTGATTTGTGGAACATACATGGTTATTTGTGACAAAAACATGACCTCTATTTTGTGGCCATGGTGCCCACATTCTAATACTTTTGGTGTTATACCTTTAAACTGTCTTAAGAACCTGCTTAGTTTAAGGATTAAGTTATTACAGGTCTTATCAAAGGGAATATGTAAGTACTAACCTATCAGCAAGAGTTAAATAATTCATTGCCTCCCCACCCCTTTCTCCCTAGAAGTGAGAATAGTTGAAGTAGATCAAATCAAGAATGGGACCTTATCTAAAACATCTCTGCATCCCTAGTCACTGGTAGGGTGGATGACTTTCATTTTCAAAATGCTAGAAACAAAGAAGCAAAAATGTTTCTGGGAATGATGTTAAGTAGATTATTTAGTGAAGGATTGTAATGCAGCATAAGATATTGGAAAGAACTCCAAATCAGAACATAGAAAGTACAATGACTATTAATAGAAGGCAGGTTTGTTGCACCCCCTGGTAAGTGCTTTATAAGTATTATCCAATTTGCTTCTCTCTATGAAGACCTACTCTATGAAGTAACTACTACCCTCAGCCCCCTTTTATGGTAATCCTCAGGGTATGCCTGAGGCTGGGAGAGGTGAATTTACTCNGAGAGGTGAATTTGCTCATGGTCACACAGTCATCAAGTGGAAGGGTCAGAATTCTACCCAGATTGGTTGATACCAATGCCCCAGGTTGTAACCATGATTAGTCATGGCTCTGTCATGAATTAGTTTTACTGTTTTCATTATTTCCTCAATTTCCTTGCTTACACATAGGAAATAATGCCATGTATGCCTCTCGGGCTGCTGTGATGATTGGATCTGGTCAGATATTTGAGAAAA
>NW_023181884.1:0-1456 GCF_002007445.2 Ailuropoda melanoleuca | reverse complement strand
AAAGACATTTATTATGAGGGATTGGCTCACACCAATTATGGAGGCTGAAGTCCTACCATCTGCTGTCTGCAGTGTGGAGCTCCAGGAAAGCTGGGGTTGTAGTTCCAGTCAAAGTTCGGTCCTGAGAATCAGTGGAGCCAGTGGTGTAACTCCTTTTCTGAGTCTGAAGGCCTGAGAAGTAGGAGTGCTGATTTCCACAGGTAGGAGAAGATAGATGTGTAGCTCAAGCAGAAAGCTAATTTGCCCCTCCTCTGCCTTTTTGTTCTATTCAGAACCTCAGAGGATTAGGTGAAGGCCAGTTGCGTTGGTGAGGGGCGTCTTCTTTACTTAGTCTACCAATTCAAATGCTCATCTCTTCCAGAAACACCCTTACAGACACACTCAGAAATAAGGTCTTACCAGCTATCTGGGCATCCCTTAGATTAAGCCATTGCATTGATTACACCAGANATTGATTATGCCAGGTTATACTGGTTATGAATTTCCCTCATGAAATACAGTACCTGAAATTAAAGACTGTACCCTAGACAGGATTTGACCAGTGCTGCTTGAGAGTCTATTTTTGCCAGTGTTCTATAAAATTACATTAGCATCCTAGCCAACTCCAATAAACTGTTTTCTCTGATGCAGTTGTGAAGTAAAACATAAACAAACATAAATAGTAACACATCAGGTCTCCATTCAGCATTCTACTGTGAGGCCAGATTTTGTCATTTTATATATTGTTTTAAATAAGTGCATAATATTTGAAAACATTTTCTCTTCAATAATTCAAACAATACAAGTATAAGCTGAATAAAAAAGAAAAAGTCCCTTTGATTCCAATTACTCACACATCCTTCTCAAAAAGTAACAGCTTATGGTAAAATCTTCCAGACTTTTTTCAATGCATTTATCTCTATTAAATGTTACATAATGTAGTATGCATTTTTTTTTTTTGCCACTTGCTGTTTTTCACTTCCAATATATATTGACAAATTTTCTATGTTGGTGATTGCAACTGGCCAGATCTAGACATTTTTAAAAAAGATTTTATTTATTTGTGTGAGAGAGAGAGAGAGAGAGAATGCATAAGCAGGGAGAGCAGGCAAAACAGGCAGAGGGAGAAGCAGGCTCCCTGATGAGGAAGGAGCCTGACGCAGGACTCAATTCCAGCACCCTGGAATCATGACCTGAGCTGAAGGCAGATGCTTAACTGACTGAGCCACCCAGGTGTCCCAAGATCTAGACATTTCTAATTGCTGCATCATATTCCATGACATAAGAATGTTTCATAATAATTTACTTCATTAATTGGTGGATATTCCAATGTTTTCTAATTTTTGCTATTACAGCGAAACATTGGGCAACACTATCCATTTTGCGTTTGCAAATGGATTTTTTTGAAATAAATAAAAGAGGAATAATTAGGTCAAATAATTTGTGCTATTAAACTTTGGATTTATATCAGTCATAG
>NW_023181883.1:8926-9360 GCF_002007445.2 Ailuropoda melanoleuca | reverse complement strand
GGGGGGGGACACCTCATTCTCAGTCAGTGGAGCAATCCTGACTCTTGATCTCAGGATTGTAAATTCAAGCCCGGTATTGGGTGTAGAGATTACTTTAAAAAATAAAATCTTTGGGGTGCCTGGGTGGCTCAGTCGGTTAAACATCTGACCGTTGATCTCAGCTCAGGTCTTGATCTTAGGGTTGTGCTTTCCAGCCCCATGTTAGGCTCCATCCTGGGTTTGGAGCCTACTTAAATAAAATCTTTTTAATTTAAAAAAAAGGAAAGAGAGAAAATAAAATTTTTGTGTTCGCATTGGAGGTGACTATTATGTCAACTTATTCTGAAAATTGATAAAAGTATTTAGGGGGCGCCTGGGTGGCACAGCGGTTAAGTATCTGCCTTCGGCTCAGGGCGTGATCCCGGCGTTGTGGGATCGAGCCCCACATCAGGCTC
>NW_023181883.1:0-4435 GCF_002007445.2 Ailuropoda melanoleuca | reverse complement strand
AAAAAAAAAGAAGCAGTCATCCAGAGCACAGCTCAGCAAACCTTTTTATAAAAGGCCAGATAGTGGGGTACCTAGGTAGCAGATTCAGTTAAGTGTCTGCCTTCGGCCTAGGTCATGATCTCAGGGTCCTGGGATCAAGCCCCACGTGAGACTCCCTGCTCGGTATGGAGTCTGCTTTTCCCTCTCCCACTGCCCCTCCCCCTGGCTCATGCTTGCTCTCTCTCTCTAAATAAATAAATAAAATCTTAAAAAAAGAGAGAGAGAGAGAGAGAGAAAAGAAAAGGCCATATAGTATGAGGCACCTCCGTGGCTCAGACAGTTAAGCATCTGACTATTGGTTCCGGCTCAGGTCATGAGCTCATGGTTGTGGGACCGAGCCCCACATCAGACTCCACACTGAGCTCAAGTCTGCTTTGGATTCTCTCTCCCTTCCCTTCTGCTTCTCCCACCGACTCACTCACACTCTCTAAAATAAATTTAAAAATATAATGTTAAAAAAAAAAGTCAGATAGTGGGACACCTGGGTGGCTCAGTCGTTGGAGGTCTGCCTTCGGCTTAGGTCATGATCCCAGGGACCTGGGATTGAGCCCCACATTGGGCTCCCTGCTCAGCGGGGAGCTTGCTTCTCCCTCTCCCAATTCCCCTCCTTGTGTTCCCTCTCTCGCTGTGTCTCTCTCTGTCAAATAAATAAATTAAAAAAAAAAAAAGCCAGATAGTAAATATTCTACGCTTTTGGGACCAGAGGGTCTCTGTTGCAGCCTTTCATGATATGCAAATGAATGGGCAGGGCTGTTCCAATGAAAATGTGGACATTGAAATTTGAACTTTGTATAATTTGTATGTGTCACAAAATACAATTCTTCTTTTGATCTTTTTTCTCCCCAACCATTTAAAAATCTTCGATTACACAGAAACCATACAACTTCGTTGTACAGAAACTGCTGTGGCTCAGATTTGGCCCTGGTTTGTTGAGCCCTGTTCTAAATGTGTATCCATGACATGACAAATTCTAAAAACACAACAAACAAAGCCAGTGAGCTCAGGCAGGATGACAGTCAGAGAGAGATGACCACACATCCTAGTTTTCCAGGGACAGATAGATGGTTTACCCCAAGTTGTCCCAGGCATTAATAGCCTCTCTTTCACTCTCAAAGGTCCCAGATGGGGTGATGAATTATATGCACACTTTCACACCGTTAGACCACCACTTTTTATATAAATTAAAAACATGTGTTCACTACTGTACCCTAACATTTAGAGCAGGCTCAGCAATTATTTTTTCCTGTAAAGAGCCAGATAGTAAATATTTTAGGCCTTGTGCCATAAAGCCGATGCAGCGTGAGAACAGTATATAAATGGGTGAAAGCGACCGTGTACCACTAAACTTACGATGGACACTGAAATTTGCATCTCACATATCACAGAATATTCTTCTTTTGTTTTTGTTTCAGCTAATTATGTAAAAACCAGTTTTAGCTTGTGTGCCTTACAAAATCTGGCAACAGGCTGTAGTTTGTTGACCCTTGGTCAGGAATAACACCTAGCACCTGGCAGGCACTACATAAATGTCTGGTTTTGCTGAGTACATTCACTGAACAACCGTGCATGTTTTGCAAAGACAGGTGCAAACTTAAGGACAGATGGCATATACCTGAGTGAGGGTCATGGGGGAAAATGGGAGGGGATAGGTGGTTAGGAATAAATGGGGAAAATAGTGAAATAAGAGAGACTTTGCTCCTACGGAAGAGGATGGTGGAACATGAATCGCAGGGGGTGGTAAACTCAACACCACTTCCAAGGCCCAGAAAGACAAAGACAGAGACAGAGACAGAGACAGAGACAGAGACAGAGACAGAGAAAGGGGGGCCCTGAAGCTGGATAGCCTTGATTTGAAATCCTGGTGCTGCCCCCACTATCTGGGGATCTTAAGTTTAACCTCTCAAAGGTTTTTTGTACAATGCAACTAAATACAGTACCCACTTCATAGAGCTGTTGTGAGGATTACATGACCCCATCCACGTAAAGTGCTTGGAACAGTGTCTGGCACTTAGTAAATGGTCAATAAATGTTATAATGTTGTGGTTGTTTTCTATAAAGAATAGAGAAAAACGTATGCGGGGAGGGGCTGGGCAAAATGGGTGAAGGGGAGTGGGAGGTACAGGCTTCCAGTGATGGAATGAGTAAGTAAGTCATGGGCATGAAAGGCACAGCACAGGGAATATAGTCAAGGGTATTTGAATAGTGTTGCATGGTGACAGATGGCAGCTACACTTGTGAGCACAGCACAATGTAGAGTTGTCGAAACACCATGTTGTACACCTGAAACTAATGTAACATTGTGTGTCAACTATACGCAGATAAAAGCAATTGTTCCCCAGGGTTCCAAATAAGGTGATTGATTAGAGGTGATTAGGGGACAGGTTCTGGAGCCAAGAACCCCAGCTCTGCCATCTACTGGCTGTGTGACCTTGGCCAAGTTACATGGCCTCTCTGTGCTTCAGTTTCCTCAGGTGGGAAGTGCTAATAATAGTAGCACTTGTCTGATAGGTTTGAGGTAAGAATTGTCCAAAACAGAACCTAGCATATAAGTACTCAAATAAATTAGTATGTTATCACTCTGAACCCACAATTTCTGCCCCAGGAAAAGTAATAAAAGGAGTCAGAACAGAAACCCCCTGCGAAATACTCCAAAAGGTCCCAGGAGGTGGGCTCTGAGCAAAAATTCTGTTGAGAAAACCTCTAATATGAAAGACAACACCAAAATAAACAAACAGAAAATAATTATCCTGATGAAACAGACATAATGTTGTGTGCAAAACATCAAGGAAACTCTCATTAATGTCCTCAGAGAGTTAAATAAAAATATATTACTTCTGTGCAAAAAGAACAGTTGCTATAATTGAGGAGAAATCAACAGATAAGAAAGATTTCTGGGAAAATAAAAATATAGATGCTAAAATTTTTTTAAAAAGCAAATAGAAGGATTGAAGGTAAAATTGGAAAAGTTCCACAGAAAGTAGAATGAAAAGGAAAATTTGCACAACAGAAGAAAAAAGATTTTTTTTAATGGTGGGTCATAGCAGCAACAGCTAGCTAATAGAAATACCAGAAAGAGAGAACCAAGAAAACAGTAGGGAAGTAATTGTAAAGTAATGCCACAACAAATTTTCCAGAACTGAAGAACAAGAATATCTAGAATGAAAAGATTACCATATGCCCCGGATAATGAACAACAACAAAAAAAAAAGATCTCCAGGAAAACAAAGTCATCATCTTCAATTTCAGGGTATGAGTGACAAGGAGAAGATTATGAATGTTTCCAGAAAGAACATGCAGATCATATGAATGACCAAGAATGCAATAAACTGCTTAAAAGCAATAAGAGAAGCTAGAGGGTGGCAGGAAAAAGTCTTCAAAGTGCTGAGGAAAAAATGACTTTCAACCTAAAATTCTATATGCAACCAGACTATCAGTCAAGTGTGATTGTGGAATAAAGACCTTTACAAACATGTAAGGACATCCCAGCTGTCATCATGACAGCTGACAGATTTGACTATAAGGAAAACTTTGAGAGGTTCATACAGCTTTTTGAGGGCATAGGGAGATTTGGATGTTCAAATCCGAAAGGAGAACAAGCGGGGAAAAAAGGCAATTATTAACTCCAGGAAAAAGAAAAAGTTGCACAAGAAAGAATACTTCTTGGCTCAGTATTGAATAAAATTTATTTAGTTATAATAACGAAAACATTGAATGTGTACTTACCCAAAAATTGTGATATATTAAGAGGGTGGAGGAAATGATGCAGGAGTGTTTGTGAGATGAAAACCTTCACTGATCATAATAAGAAATCAACAGATAATCTCTAAAATGAATGTATCAGAATTTTGCAGAATAGATTTATTATTTAAATATATATATAAGTATATATATGGGGAGAACAAGGGACTGCAGCTTTTGTTATTGGTATTTTTGCATTTGTTGGCTGTTTACAAAAAAATAATTTAAAAAATCTAAGACCTAGGCCAAACAGGGAGGCATATCTTATTTTGGCAGGTTCTAAGGCACTTAAATTAAAAGAAAGTAAATTGTGACTAAATAAAAATACCTTGCCTTGATATTATGTGTTTTTACCTTTCAAAAATGGTTGCGATAACCACAGCAGCAATGAGTACACCTAATGCCCAAATTCTAGTTTCTAAATGTCTTTTCTGACTAAAAGGAATCAGAGCTCTTTAGACAAATGGCTGGTTCCAGGGCTGGTGCAGGGAAAGTACAAGGTGAGCCTGGAACATCTTGTACCAGAAAGCATGAACATGCTCAGAGACTAATAGGGACACATTAAAAGGCCACAAAGCTAGTTTAAAGCGCTCCCCAGGCCACCATTAGGACAATTTGATCATTAAAAACACTAATGACTGTAACCTATTGTAAATCA
>NW_023181882.1:7493-11086 GCF_002007445.2 Ailuropoda melanoleuca | reverse complement strand
AACCCTGACTGATACACTAGATCATCTCTTCAGATCTCAAAGCAAATTTCTAAAATGCACTGCATCCAACTGTGAGGATAAAGTAAAACAAACAAACAAAACCAAATCCTTTTGTCACCAAATTGTAATTACCAAAGGTGAAAACAGTAATGGGGCTCTTCAGTACAATCGCTGGGAAGGGAAGGTTCATGAGGCCCCCGCAGCCATGCAGGCAGGGTGGTGATGGAGACTCCAGACCCTGTGAGAGCCTCTTCAAAGAGCAGCAAAGCCCATGAGTTGTGGGGTATTTTTGTTGTTGTTTGTTTTGTTTTTTTTATGTTCAGTTAGCCAACATATAGTGCATCCTAAGTTTTTGTCTTCATTTATGCGTTTGCTTCCCTTGCCTTTAGAGATGTGTCTTGAAAGAAGTTGCTGTGGCCAATGACAAAGAGCTTACTGCCTATGTTCTCTAGGATTTTGATGGATTCCTGTCTCACATTGAGGTCTTTCAATCATTTTGAGTTTATCTTTGCTTATGGTGTAAGAGAATGGTCTAGTTTCATTCTTCTGCATGTGGTTGTCCAGTTTTCCCAGCACCATTTATTGAAGAGACTCTTTTTTCCATTGGATGTTTTTTCCTGCTTTGTCAAAGATGAGTTGACCATAGAGTTGAGGGTCCATTTCTGGGGTTTCTATTCTGTTCCGTTGATTTATGTGTCTGTTTTTGTGCTAATACCATACTGTCTTGTTGACTATGGCTTTGTAATATAGTTTGAAGTCAGGCATTGTGATGCCCCCAGATTTGGTTTTCTTTTTCAAGATTCCCTTGACAATCTGGGGTCATTTCTTTCCTGATTAAAACTCTTCAAAGTACAGGGATAAAGGGAACATACCTCAATATCATAAAAACCATCTATGAAAAGCCCACAGCAAATATCATTCTCAGTGGGGAAAAACTGAGAGCTTTTCCCTTAAGGTCAGGAACACAACACTCTCGATGCCCACTCTCATAATTATTGTTCATCATAGTACAGAAAGTCTTAGCCTCAGGAATCAGACAACAAAAAGAAATAAAAGGTATTCAAACTGGCAAAGAAGAAGTCAAACTCTCTCTCTTCACAGATGACATGATAATTTATGTGGAAAACCCACAAGACTCCACACCCAAATTATTAGAACTCATACAGCAATTCAGCAATGTGGCAAGATACAAAATCAATGCACAGAAATCAGTTGTGTTTCTATATACTAACCATGGAACTGAAGAAAGAGAAATTAAGGAATCAATTCCATTTACGACAGCTCCAAAAACCATAGGATACCTAGGAATAAGCCTAACCAAAGAGGAAAAGGAACTATACTCTAGAAACTACAGAACACTTATGAAAGAAATTGAAGAAGACACAAAGAGACGCAAAAGCATTCCACGCTCATGGATTGGAAGAATCAACGTCATTAAAATGTCTATGCTCCCCAGAGCAATTTGCACTTTCTATGCAATCCCTATCAAAGCACATGAGATTTTAAGGTGTATGAAGGTCATCAGCTGGGAGGAAAAGGAACTGCTCTGAATAACGCCATGTCCACATTGATATATAATGACACACAATAAATATTAGTTTCAGTGCAAGCCTTTAAACTGAGGTAGAGTAACCGGTTTTGTCTTCAACTGATTGGAAGTCAGAAATCAGGGAGCCATGGCTAGTTGTAATGCCACCTGCCATCATAATAATCTGATATATGGACAAGGGCCAAATCTGTTGGAACATCACAGCAAATACCTCTGTAATTCTTACTGATGTGTTCTGTAATGAAACTGAATTGTACCATGACCATACTCTGCTGTGGGGTACCATTGGCATTATTGATAAAATTCAACTACCTTAAGTAAATAAATGATGTGTCAGTGCTGATACTGATGACCGGATGTATTGGGAGATCAAGTTAAAGCCTCCTGAAGTTGTGATACCAATGGAAAGTGGCTAGTTTGGGGAAGCACTGAGTTGGCTAACCCTCAGCTCGTTTCTATGCTGATAGCTCCGCTCAAGGGTATTACAAGGTACAACTAGCTCCAATGGGAGCAAGTAATCAAATTAGTACAAAACTGTGCAAATGTATGCCATGGCTTTCTAGGATATCGCTGTTTCTTTGAGTCTATCCCTAGTCCCCACTGGCTCCTCCAAATGTGGGGCATATTCATGCTCTTGCTGTGTCTATCCTATTAAGTAAAAGCTTGCTGTACCTGCTGCATGACTGCTCTTTCAACGTAGATGCTCAGACAGATATGGTCCGTTTGCTGCAAGAGCACCGAGGCCAAGGGCCAGGTGTGTGGACTGTGCAATAAAAAAGGGTTAACTCAGTGAAATTTGGATAAGTTAGGAATTGAAAGGGACTTTAGAATATCTGATCCTAACGCTTAGATGAGACACAGAAATGGAAATTGTGTCTCTCTGAGTTGGGATTCAGAATTACTTTGGTAATTAGGGGTAAGGGCTGATGATGAAGAGAAGTGACAGGATAGCAGGTGTCTGAGGAAGAACATGGGATCCAAGCGCTGCTCCTTGGTTAAGAGAAGAGTGGGGGGCAGGATTCTAAGACGACTCCCTGAGGTACCTGCCCCCTCTGTTTTAATCAAGTGCTAATCTGGCCTCTGCTGTGAAGACATTTTGCAAAAGAGAAGAGAGTAGCTATGTTTTACATTTTTAAAAAGTATTTATTTATTTTAGAGAAAAAGAGAGACAGAGAGAGGTAACGGCCCACGAGCCCGGAAAGAGCAAATGGAGAGCAGATTGGAGAATCCTAAGCAGACTTGGCAATGAGGACGAAGCCTGACTCAGGGCTGGATCTCACCACCCTGAGATTATGACCTGAGCTGAATTCAAGATTCAGCAACTTGACCAACTGAGCCACCCAGGCACCCCTGTTTTACATTTTGGACAATCTTAAATGTTGTCTTTAGCAAGGAGAACTGAATTATGTATTTCTGCTGCACTCTGTCTGATGCAATGTCACATGTCACATTGCCCCTGGAAAATTCCATGGGGCACTCATGAGAGAGGGAGGGTGAAAAAGGCAAAACGTCTAAATATAAGTATGAAAATAGTTTTGATCATATGGGCCCTTTGAGAGATTCTCAGACATTCCCCCAGTTCCTGGACCACACTTAAAGAACCAGTAACTAAGTATATTCAAACTCAGTTCATAAAATGGTAATGCTGACCAGATTAAACCATGTAGTCAGGATAGGCATTGGGCACATTTTCTGAAACAAGAGAACGGCTCAATAATTGTTGCTTATGAATAGTAGAAACCTTCCTCATTTGTATTTACCAATCCTTACTGCAGATAGAGATACATCTTGGCGTGGGCATCTATTCTCTCTCAGGGCTGTCATAACAGGTTCCATGGGACTCTGCTTCTCAAGAGTCTCAAAGTCCCAGTCCCTCAGATGCTTTGATGGGGATTGTAGAGGAGCATGACTTCATAAAACTGTAATCAGTTTGCGAGTTTGGGTACAGTAATTTGTGATATTTGTGATGCTGTCACCTTTTTAACCCTTGAGATAGTTGGAGGTTTGCATACAAATAGTGTGATGCCAATATCCACCCTGTTTG
>NW_023181882.1:0-809 GCF_002007445.2 Ailuropoda melanoleuca | reverse complement strand
GCATTATAGGAAAGCCTATAGAACCTTCTATCAGAGGAAAAGACCAGCAGTAGCAGCCTTCTGGCGATCGGAGGGTCTTCCAAACGTTATGAAGTTTCTGTGGAGTCACAGCAGGGACAAGCTGTGCCCTACAAGCTCACAGATATCTCTCATTCTCACAAGAGAGCCGTCGAAGATGGAAAACACACACACACCTGGACCCAACACTGGCATTAGAAGAAAGCAATGAGCTACCCCAGAGGTTAGTCAGAGTTCAAGAATTCAGAGATACGTGCGGTTAAAGGAGCAGACACCACCACTAGATTGGAGTCAGGGAGACGGGAACGAATCTCATTTCCCCTACTTACTGTGTGGCTGGTGCAAGTACCTAAAATACGGAGTCCTCATCATTAAAATAGGAATAACACTTCCGCCCCAGAAGACCCAGGCCCATCAGCGGGACACTGCATCAGCACAGGGCTGGACACAAAGACACCCCGAGAAAATGACACTCACACACACGGTCTCCAGAGACCACTAGTCAGGCATGAAGACTGAGGACTGCTCCCAACTGTGGACTCAGATCAGAATCGTGTGGTGTCCCGCTGCTCGGAAGGAAGGCTCTTTCCTCTCGAGCTTCGCTTCAAACATCAGGATCCCACCATGGGGCCCCTCAAACTTGAAAAAACAGTTTTGTCAGCAGCAGTCTTGTACTTCCTACTTATCATTAACACACCTGATCATTATTCTTTCTTAACCCTCAAAGTCCCCAACATGGATTCTTTCATTCACCTACTACCTGAGACACTGATTTTTTTAAAGCCTCCAGA
>NW_023181881.1:0-513 GCF_002007445.2 Ailuropoda melanoleuca | reverse complement strand
CAAGAAAGGACCATACTGAATCCATCCTTCAAGGCACGTCTTCTTTCTTGAAGTTGGAAACATACTCAGAAATGTGTTTCTCAGCATAAAGGAATTATCGTATGCTTAACTTTATGAGAGAACTCCATAAAAAACCCTCAGAAACTCACATGTTTTCTCATGAGGCTGGAAGCATTGGCTAAAGGGTGAGGGAACATGTAAAGAAATGCCATTTCCTCAACTCTGAGCACCAAGGCTCCAAATAGAGAATGAAACTTCAAACAACCCAATGCTTGAAGAGAGAAGCTTCTTCAAATATCTGTGTTGAACTGTAAGAGAAGTGCCATACGCTCAACTCTAAGAAAGAGNAACTCTAAGAAAGAGCACCAAATAGAGACAACATTCCAAATCACATCTACATACATGAAGGTGGATGTATTCTCCAAAATTGTGTATGAAAACTTAAACGTGCTGCATGCTCATGTAAGAACACACTTTGGAAAGATCTTCCAACTCACATCTTCTGTAATGAAG
>NW_023181880.1:0-807 GCF_002007445.2 Ailuropoda melanoleuca | reverse complement strand
CCAAGACAGACAGTAGCAGATAATGTAAGAACTAAACCAGGAACAGGAAGGACCAATCGGCAAGTTCATCATAAAACAAGAATATTTATTGAGCACTTACTATGCGCTGGTTATTATTCTAAATACCAAGATTACANGGTGATGAATAAAACAGACAAAAACCCCTGCCCATGTGGTATGGACACTCCAGTGAGAACACAAGAAGTAAACCAAATAATAAGTAAATGTCTGTGCAACAGTGCTGAGTACATCGAGGCTGATAAAGCAGGGAAAGGTGATAGAGATCGGGGACAGCTTCGTTGCCAAGGTGGTGTGTGAAGAGAGTGTGGTGTGTGGAGAGAGACTAATGTCATGCAGACATTAGGGGTAAAGAGCTCTCTGGGAGGGCTCCTGAGGCAGGGGTGGGCCTGTTCTGGTGTAGGAGGACCAGAAGAGCTGTTCAGCTGGAGACAGAAGTAGCAGGGAGCTAGAAGGAAAATAGTAGGAGGTGGACCCCCAGAAGTAAGGGTGAGGAAGTGCCTGATTGGAGACACCCCAAGAGGACTCCGNTATAGGAACTAAGTTTCTGAATAGAGGAGGAACCTGATCTGACTTCCATACTTAAATGAGTTAAGGTTATCCACCATCCCAATTTGCCTGGGAATGTCCCAGTTTTAGCACCAACGTTCCCACATCTAGGGAAACTCTTTAGTCCTGGAAAATCAGGATGGTGGGTCCCACTGGCTGGATGTCATGTGGATGACAGACATTGAGCAGATGTGGAAGGACCAGTAAAGCAGCTACTGCATTAGTTCTCTCTTCACTCCT
>NW_023181879.1:306-1097 GCF_002007445.2 Ailuropoda melanoleuca | reverse complement strand
CAGGATTTCCTTCTTTTTAAATATTCCATTTTACTCTATGTGTGTCGATGTGTGTGTGTGTGTGTGTGTGTGTGTGTGTATGTATGTATATACATATGATAGTATATACATATATATAATACCGTATTTTCTTTATTCATTCATCCATTTACAGATACTTAGGTTGTTTCTATATCTTGGCTATTGTAAATAATGCTACAATGAATATGGAAGTACAGATATCTCTTCAAGATCCTGATTTTATTTCCTTTAATACATATCCAGAAGTAAAATTGCTGGGTCATACGGTAGTTCTAGTTCTAATTTTTTTGAGGAAACACCATACTATTTTCTGTAATGGCTGTACAAATTTACATTTCTACCAACAATGTACAAGTCTTCCCTTTTCTTCACACGTTCACTAACACTTGCTATACCTTCTTGTTTTGATGATGGCCTTCCTAAACTGGCAAAGTGTGATATCTCATTGTGGTTTGATTTGCATTTCCCTGATGACCAGTGATGCTAAGCATCTTTTCATACATCTGTTGGCCTTGTTTTCTGAAACTACTGCTTTTGAGAAATGTCTATTTAAGCCCTTTGCCTGTTTTTTTTTATGATTTTTAAAAAAAATTTTTTGTTATGGAGTTTTTGCATTCCTTATGTATTTTGAATATCAATTTCTTATCAACAGTACGGTTTGCAAATATTTTCTCTCATTCCATAGATTGTCTCTTCACTCTGCTGATTGTTTCCTTTGCTATGCAGGAGATTTTTAGTTAGATGCAATTCTGCTTGTCCATTTCTTTTTT
>NW_023181879.1:0-187 GCF_002007445.2 Ailuropoda melanoleuca | reverse complement strand
GAGGAGCCTGATGTGGGGCTCGATCCCATAATGCCGGGATCACGCCCTGAGCCGAAGGCAGACGCGTAACCGCTGTGCCACCCAGGCGCCCCTCTGCTTGTCCATTTCTGCTTTCATTGCCCATTCTATCAGGGTCATATCCAAAAAATCATTGCCCAGACCAATATCAAGAACCTTTTTCTCTGTT
>NW_023181878.1:0-1179 GCF_002007445.2 Ailuropoda melanoleuca | reverse complement strand
TTGAGACTGTTCCATGGGCATTAGAATAGAATGAGTATTCTTTGGTTCTGGGGTGTAGTGTTCTATATATACACCTATGAGGTCCAACTCGTCGAGTATGGCATTCAAAGCTCTTATTTCTCTGTTGATTTCTTGCTTAGGTGATCTGTCCATTGCTAATAGTGGAGTGTTGAGGTCCCCTGCTATTCACGTATTTTTATCTATACGTCTCTTTATTCTGGTTAAGAGTTGGCTTGTGTTACTTGCTGCTCCCCTGTTGGGGGCATATNTGTGTATCTTGCTGCTCCCCTGTTGGGGGCATATATATTTATAATTGTCATATCCACTTGTTGGATACATCCTTTAAGAGTAATATAGTGCCCTTCTGCATCTCTAATTATAGTCTTTAGTTCAAAATCCAATCTGTTTGATATGAGAATTGCTACCCCAGCTTTCTTTTGAGGTCCATTGGCGTGAAACATGGTACTCCATCCCTTACTCTCAGTCTGAATGCATCTTTGGGTTCAAAATGAGTCTCTTGTAGACAGCAAATGGATGGGTCATGTCTTTTTATCCAATCTGCAACCCTGTGGCGTTTTATGGGAGCGTTTAAACCATTAACATTGGCACTGAGAACTGAGAGAATTTTAATGATGCCATGTTGCCAGTAAAGTCTTTGTTTGTATTGGTTGTGACTTTCTGTTCTGTATCACTCTTGGGGCCTTTTTACCTTTATAGAACCCCCCTTAATATCTCCTGTAGGGCTGGTTTCGTGGTTACGAAATTGGTCAATGACTGGCGATTCTGGAACGTCTTTATTTCTCCATCAATTCTGAATGACAGCCTTGCTGGATAAAGGATCCTTGGCTGCATGTTTTTCTCTGAAAGAGCTTTAAAAATGCCCCCCCAACCCTTTCTCTCATTCCAGGTCTGTGTAGACAGGTCTGATGTAATTCTGATACCTTTGCCTTGGTACATGAGAAATTTCTTTGCCCTGGCCGCTTTCAATACTGTATCCTTGGATCTAATATTTGCGAATTGCACTATGACNCGTGACGTGGCGTAGGTTTGTCGTGGTTGAGCTTGGGAGGGGTCCTCTCTGCCTCTTGGACACGAATGTTTGTTTCATTCGCTAGATTAGGGAAGTTCTCAGCTACAATTTGTTCAAATATCTCTTCTAGACCTCTGTTTTTCTCCACC
>NW_023181877.1:0-1411 GCF_002007445.2 Ailuropoda melanoleuca | reverse complement strand
CCCCACATCAGGCTCCCAGCTCATCGGGGAATCTACTTCTCCCTCTCCCTCTGCCTCTCCCCCTGCTTGTGTTCTCTCTGTGTCTCTCTCTCTCAAATGAATAAATAAAATCTTAAAAAACAACAACAACAACAAAAACCCAGATTAGTCAGCCAGCAGTGGGAACAGGAGCCTGGAAATTCTTTCCCTTGTGAACAGTAGTTGCATGAATGTACGGGTGTGACGTGTGTTCATGTGTGTGCACGTGTGGTGTGTGCATGTGTGATGTATGTATTTTAAGGCTTCAAATCAGTGTCTTCATCAAACATAGTCCACCATGGCACACCCCTCACCATGGGAAATTGGGTCCAGTTTTCTCATTCTTGACCAGGGATGGTGCCTGGATTTTCCCAACACCTGGCTGGGTTCTAGAACATTCTCTGCTTGTGGCTGCTCTGTCTGTGAATCATGCATCTGCACATACACAGATCTTGAATTGTCCAGGTGGGATCCTGCAGTCTGTGGCAAGATGAAGGGGCCCTGTCTTTCCCCAGCCAGCCTGATGGACCGTGTTTCAGAAGCTGCCTGCTCAAAGGTACAGGAGGANGGGGGGTGGTGGTCCAACAGATACCCTCTGACAAGTCAGCATCCTTAAGGATAATAGTACAGTGGATCAAAACACACCAAATAGGTTTAAATCCACGAATTCAAAGTACTTAAAAAAGAAAACACCCCTTGTTGACCATCCTTGAGGGAAACTAGGGTACCAGGTCATTACTTTGAAAATTGATCCATACNTACAGGGGAAAAAAATCAGACATTACCCTGACTTTCCTCTGGCAACTACATCTCAGGCCAGGTGACCAAGTGGTGGGTGAAAGGAGGTCCTCACTGTCGAAGTGTTCTAGCTAATTAATGAAGATTAATGTAGAATTCACCTGGAACCATTTTGCAGCCTGTAATATGTTCATGGAACTAAGCAATGACCATTAAAAACCATAAACATCCCTTGCCCAAAAACACAAACCAAGCATTCTGTGCCCCCACCAGAAGGACACAGCCGTACATAATGAAATATTCCTGCCAAAAAAACAAAACCTGAATCTCATCAAGACTCTAGACCCAAATGCTAATTTACAGAAAATACAGAGGACAAAGGAACGTGTTAAATGACACCATAGAGATGCAACTATCAAAATCTAGACAGAGGCAAACTCCATAGGACAGACGACCCAATTTCTTCATCAAATAATGAGATTAAGTATTTAACTACATAATAGCAAGAAAAGGGAGGAGTGTAGATTAAAGGATACATTAGAGAGGTCAACTAACCACACTATGGATCTTAGATCCCAAATCACTTAAACGTGGTAAAAGAAAAAAATCCACAAGACAGAGAACCTTGATCATTGGCTGGGTATTTGATGATATT
>NW_023181876.1:0-1811 GCF_002007445.2 Ailuropoda melanoleuca | reverse complement strand
AGAGAGGAAGATGAACCATGAGAGACTATGACTCCGGGAAACAAACTGAGGGTTTCAGAGGGGAGGGGTTGGCGGAATGGGGAGTTGGGTGATGGGCATTAAGGAGGAAATGTGTGGTGATGAGCACTGGGTGTTATACGCAACTAATGAATCATTGAACACTACATCAAAAAGAACTAATGATGTACTGTATGTTGGCTTATTGAACATAACAAAAATAAATAAATAAAAATCACTAGTCCCCAGTTTACAATTCTGTGGGTTGGCAACTTGAACTGGGCACCAGTGGGTGATTTTCCCACTTGTCTCACCTGGAGTGAGTGCAGCTGGGACTGGACATCTAGAATGGACTCCCCTGCATGGCTGTCAGCTGGGCTCCTGGGTTTTGCCCCAGGAGACCTTCCAGCCCAGGCTCAGGGTGCCAGTTCCCAGTGCAGTGAAAAGAGGGAATACCCAATGTGCAAGCATGTTCAAAGGCTCTGCTTGAGTGACATTTGCTAATCCCTGTGGTCCTCATCATCACAAAGCCAAACCCAGATTCAAGGAGCAGAGAAATAGGTGTACATCTTGGTGGGGATGGCTGAGAAGATGTGCCATGGAGCACACGCCCCGGAGTCCTCCTCTGTTGAGGAAGTACGGTATCGTGCTCCTGCTTTCACACACTTTGACTGGTTGGTGTATCCATTCATTCAGTAAGTGTTTGTTGAGTACCTCTATGCGTCAGGCATAGTTCTAAGGACTGGAGATATGAAGACAGAGATATAAAAGGATTTCACTGACTATTAAGAGAAAGATCAAGAGAACACCTAGGGCAAAAAGTGATGTTGGTAGTAAAGGCAGGTATTTCCACTGAGTGCATTTTGGAAATAGCAAGAGGAGACTTGACCTGGGTGTTGAAGGATAGGTTAGGGCCTTCCAGTTCACGGGAAGGGGCAGCTTTCCATAGGCATTACAGGACATGAATAGCTGTGGGTCAGGACCTGTAGGTACCGGTATTGTTGGAAGGTCGAGCAATACAGTGGTGCATCTCTGTCCTCAAGGAATTTAACGTAGGTAGGGGAGAGAACCAAGCATCTAACCGATGCTTTAGTGTGTGGGCTCTTTGCTACCAGTAAACGGACTGAGAAAACAGTGGGAAAACAGGGTGCTTGTGAAGCCATCTGATGGCAGAGACAGGTTTCACTGGTTCTTGCTCACCAGGTGAGGCTGGGAGTCTGCAGATTATCCCTCGGGGTTCCAGGTGAGCCTGGGGGTCTGCAGATTGTCCCTTGGGGTCCCGGGTGAGCCTGGGGGTCTGCAGATTGTCCCTTGGGCTCCCTGTTGAGGCTGGGGGCACAGGCAAGAGTCTGTAGGAGGGAAGTGTGGGCTCAGGCTCGAGGGTCTGCAGTGAGGAAGTCCCATGTGGGCGCACTGCAGGCCATCTGGCATCTGGCAGTAGGTTGGAACGACAGCCAGACTGTCAGCCCTTCAAGGNATGAAAAAAGATACAGCAGGAAAACGTTAACCAAAAGCTGTTCCAGTTACATTAAAGTAGAAGGTACATATACAGGAAGGGGGTCTCTGTGTATTGATAGAAGAGTCACCTCAGAAAAATGATAGGACAAATGTAAATGCGCACAAACTCAGTAATAGAGTTAAGACACGTAAACCAAAAATTGATTTGCACTACCCAAATAATTTGCATTACCCAAATAATACAAAAATACTAATTCAGAGGGATACATGCACCCCGATGTTTATAGGGACATTATCTACAACAGCCAAGCTATGAAAACAACCCAGGTGTCCATCACAGATGAATGGCTACAGGT
>NW_023181875.1:310-504 GCF_002007445.2 Ailuropoda melanoleuca | reverse complement strand
TCTTTGATAAAGCAGGAAACAACATCCGGTGGAAAAAAGACAGTCTCTTCAATAAATGGTGCTAGGAAAATCGGACAGCTACATGCAAAAGAATGAATCTTGACTACTCTCTCACACCATACACAAAGATAAACTCCAAATGGATGAAAGACCTCAATGTGAGACAAGAATCCATCAAAATCCTAGAGGAGAAC
>NW_023181875.1:0-190 GCF_002007445.2 Ailuropoda melanoleuca | reverse complement strand
TAAAAAGCTTCTGCACAGCCAAGGAAACAGTCAAAAAAACTAAGAGGCAGCCCACGGAATGGGAGAAGATATTTGCAAATGACACTACAGATAAAGACATGTATCCAAGATCTACAAAAAACTTCTCAAACTCAATGCAGGAGAAACAGATAAACAAATCAAAAAATGGGCAGAAGATATGAACATACAC
>NW_023181874.1:335-546 GCF_002007445.2 Ailuropoda melanoleuca | reverse complement strand
CTCCTGAGTAAGGGAGCATGAATGAAAAGTTTCAGGATTTTCGAGGACTCAGCGCCCTTCTCATTGTTAATGAAGGAGAGTGTCCAGGAAAACACCTCCAGCGAACAGCAGTCTTTTAACTGGGGACCCCGATTCAACACTCTGTGTAGGTGCCTGGGGAGGATCCAGCCCTTAGATCCAAGAAACAAAGTGTGAGAGGAAAGCCCCTGAA
>NW_023181874.1:0-242 GCF_002007445.2 Ailuropoda melanoleuca | reverse complement strand
TGAGAAACACAATTCGGCCAAAATCCCCTTCCAACAAAATGTTTGTTCCCTGGGGTAATGCTGTCAAAACTGCTGGCTGTAATGGAACGAAATGGCCCAAAACACGTCCGTGAGAAACAACACCGTACGGGGACCGTCTTAGCACGATCCTCACCCTTCGTGAATAGGGAAACATGAGGGAAAGTAGTCGCGGAAGCCTGCCGAGAGTGCCAGAGAGTGGTCTCTGAGACACCACACAGTCC
>NW_023181873.1:483-603 GCF_002007445.2 Ailuropoda melanoleuca | reverse complement strand
TTGCATGGTGCACTGGGTGTTATACGCAACTAATGAAGCATCGAACTTTACATTGGAATCCGGGGATGTACAGTATGGTGACTAACATAGTATAATAAAAAAAATCATTAAAAAAAAAAA
>NW_023181873.1:0-166 GCF_002007445.2 Ailuropoda melanoleuca | reverse complement strand
CAAAGAAAAGACAATGAGTCTGTGGCCTCTGCCACAGAACTGATGGATATGGATATAACCAAATTGTCAGAACTGGAATTCAGAGTAACAATGCTCAAGACGATGTGTAGAGTTGAAGAAAATATTAACAAGAATATAGAATGTCTAAGGGCAGAAATGAGAGCAA
>NW_023181872.1:0-2675 GCF_002007445.2 Ailuropoda melanoleuca | reverse complement strand
GGTGGGGTCTTTGGGGGACAGATAGTGCTTAACCTCCCAAACCTGCATCTGCACCCTTGTTGTAAGAAAACCACAGTTGCTTCCCCCACGGGTCTCCGGGGCTCGAAGGGACTTCGGTATGGTTCACACAGTGATGGGGAGGGAGTGGTCTTTAAGACTCATCTTCCAATGTCTCACTGTCTTCAGCATCATCTTCTGAAATAATCAGGCCAAGGACCTAGACATCCCAGAATTCAACCATCTGGTCAACCTTATTCCTACGGCCCAGGGTTGTCACCCATCACTCACTGACTGCATGACATTTACCCCCACGTACCCACAACCAGCCTCTTCTCCTTAAGTCATCGATCCGTGCCCCCCATCAGTGAATGAAAAGAGCTGAGATCACTGCACACCACCAGAGTGCCCACAGCCTTTACCCTGTCCTTTCACACAAAGCACAACCACCCCCCCAACAACCAACACAAAACACACACACCCATCCTCCTCCTCAGTGGAGACTTCCCACCTCAGTGAAGTTGGCCTCTCTCGATTCTGGATTCCCTCCCTCCCCGGCACTTCTGGTAGGAACCTATTCCTACAAGTATTGCCCCCCACATACTGCCAATATGTCTTCCAATACCCACTTCACACCATCAATTATCCTTTAATTAAACTCATGTCTTAAATTATTATTATAAAAATAACACATCAACCAGGTAGAAAGTATTTCACACAGTACAGAAAGATGTTAAAGGATGAATCAAAATCTCTTCCTGTATCCCCCCTCCTCCTCATCCCATATTTCACAGACAGCCTCTGTAAGAGCTTCTGGTTTGCGTTATTCCCACAGCCGCCATCACAACATTAAACAATGTACTTAGACATCTGTCTCCAAGCCCACTGCCACATGCGGCACGTACGTNATGCGGCACGTACGCTGTCTCCCTCGCAAAAGGTGAAGGGGCATCACAGGTGCCCCTCGTCTGTCTGTCCTTCCTACATTTCCTTTTGTTCTACCATATTTAGTATTTCTCTTTTCATCCATAACATTAAATGATATATTTCAGACAGGAGGTCTCAATCTTGACTGATAAAATCTGAATGACACATGAAGCATTTTCAAATACAGATGAAAGATCCTTTCCTCCTCAGACCAATTAAAACCTGGCATCCGTAATATAGCTTTTACATTATAGACGTGATTCTGATGAGTAACCAGAGTTGAAAACTATGGAGAGAGATGGTTTTATTCAATGTCAGGAGGCCAACGTGAAGGGATAACAAGGGTAAATAAAATCCCCGTGAAGAGCTAATCAAGGTAAGGAAAATGACACGGAGCCAAGAATAAGAAAACAAATGCTATTTTTAATAAAGTTAAACACAGATTTATCATATAACCAAGCAAACCCACTGCTCGATAGTCACCCAGGAGAAATGAAAACACATGTTCCCATAAAAACCCGCACAAATGTTGTAACAGCTTTACAGGATTGTCAAAAACTGGAAATAACCCAAAAGTCCCGGAGCCGAGGAACAGGTAAACTGTGGTTACATCCACACGATGGAACGCTACTCAGAAGTAAGGAGTGACCTGCTGAAAGCTGCAAGACATGGGTGAATCTCAAAAGCACGGTGCTGAGTAAGGGCAGCAAACTGAAAAGGTTACCTACGGCGTGATTCGATGTACATGATATTCTGGAAAAGGCAACACTGCAGGGACAGAAATCAAATCAGCGTTGCCAGAGGCTGGGAAGAAGGAGAAGGATTGGCTGCCAAGGAGCATAAGGGACATTTTCAGCGTGGATGCCCACATTCTGCACCTTGGTTGTGATGACAGTTACGTGACTACAGGTAAATTTTACAACTTCAAGATTATTCTATAACAAACCTGATTTTAAAATATAACGAGAACTCTTCTCCAACATGTAAACACATGGGGATTGAGCAAGTAAAAGATTTATGCTCAAAAAGAACTATAGCCACAAAAATTTAGACTGAAAAAATTTTGAGGACATTGATGAAGGTGCTGAAACCACTCGTTTCTTCTCCACCGTGATCATTCTCGTTGCAGGTAACTTTCTAGTTTCCCTGGAACGTGCCAACGTTGTTTGGAAGCTGACTTCTAAGTTATCATGGATGTTTGTTGCTATAGAGCTCTTTCTCATGTTTTATAAGTGGAGGAGAGATGTTCAATTTCATGGCTATATTGCGTATGTGGTCGCCATGTTGAATGAACGCACCACTACTGGACGCTAGACAGACAGACAAACTGTTCCCTGTTTCCGCATTTATCTCATTTATTTCACACTTTTCAGGAAAGTTTCTCAACTTTCCGATACAAAATTGGTCAGCCTCTTTAATACCTGACATGTGGGTGTGTTCCTGATTTGGGAGGCGAAATACCATATGCATCTTTATTAGTGCCGGCTATGGTTTCTGGATAGATACTAATTATCACTTAAGGAGCATTTGTCTCCTCACAATTTACTATACAGTTTAGAAAGAATTCTATTTTTTCCTTTTTGCCATTAACTAGGGTCATCACGTGGCTTTTCTCCTTAGTCTCTAAACTTGATGAATGGTAAGAATAGATTGTTCGATGTTGAATCGTCTGTACTTTCTCAGGGTAAAAACAATTTTTAACGTATTATAACCAAAATGTATTAATTATATTTTGTTCTTTTTATTGCTGT
>NW_023181871.1:0-13299 GCF_002007445.2 Ailuropoda melanoleuca | reverse complement strand
TCCCCGCCACCCCCCGGTGATGGAAATCTAATGGTAGAGACTCTGTGGCAGGAGAGTATCATGGCTGCATTCTCATATCATGGTAACACTCAAGTGTTCTTTCATTTTGGGGGGAAACACTCAACAAAAGCATTGTGCTTCTGGATTAAAATTTCAACTTTTTTTTTGGACCACAGTTTTTACTTCAAGTAAATTTCTTAATCTTTTTCAGTCTCTATTCTTTTCATTTATAAAAAAAAAAAGGAATGTGTCACGTACTTCACATAGACTAATGGTAATGGCTAACTTGCTTGAGGTGTGGGCTCTGTGCTGGGCACATGGCAGTGATGAAGGCCGCCATTAATTGAAGAAATGTTACGTTCCTTTAAATGTATTATGTTGTTTAGACTTCACCACAACTGTAAGGAGTAAGCACTGTTTGCATTCCCTGTATGCGTTTCTCCTTCTGTCATTCCCAAAACAATCAGATTTGTTCCAGTTCTTCTTATGTGTCTCAGAGGAAGGCGACTCCATCCCAGCACAGGTGTAGAGGTTGATGAACTAAACCCCTTTGGACAGCCCTACTGTCTTGCTAATGACGGATTTAGAGAAGAGCATGTGATCCAACCCTGAACGATGGGAAGTCATGTTTTCCAGTGGAGTGGGCAACTGCTGGAATCTTCTGAGAAAGGATTCCTTGTTCTTCATGAGATGGACCATGACAGCTATTTTCTTCCTCTGGATTCTAATGGGTGTGGGTGGACTGCCAGGGATGGCCATTTCCTGGGGGTGAGGATGGAGTCTACGCAGAGGAAGTCAGGGCTGAGAGAGTGGTGGGGAACGGGAACTAATCCCGATTGCAGTGCCTGCAGACTGACTTCCCCAGGCTTTGTGTTATGTGAGAGAAAGCATCTTATTATGGATTAAGCCAATCTGAGCAATCAAAGCATTCTGACTGGAAATGCATTTTTTATATGAGAAGTCGGATTTATCCATAAGTCATATATCCATCTGAAGTTCACCCAGGTAGAAGTCTCTAGAACTGCTAAGAACCCAGAAGCTACTTTCAGGCCCACGTTCTTCTTCTTTTTTTAAAATTTCATAATGTTTAGTATTCTCATCCTTATTTTTAGAGATTTGTCAGATTATCAGGAATGCCATTCCTAGAGATGATGGTGAAACAAAACCATGACAATGATACTAGCAAACCTTTTTTGAAAGATTTAGGTATACCTTTAAAAAAACATTATTTATTTATTTATTTATTTTTAAAGATTTTATTTCTTTATTTGACAGAGGGAGACAGCCAGTGAGAGAGGGAACACAAGCAGGGGGAGTGGGAGAGGAAGAAGCAGGTTCCCAGCAGAGAAGCCTGATGTGGGGCTCGATCCCAGGACTCCGGGATCACACCCTGAGCCGAAGGCAGACGCTTAACGACTGCACCACCCAGGCGCCCCTAAAAAAATATTATTTGAGTATAGGTGACACACAATCACAGTGTTATGTTAGTTTCACAGGTGCGCATTCCAAACCAGGAAGTCCTCCTGCCTTCCAGCTACTGAGTGCACTTCATGTAAATGGGCACGTTTATCTTCTTCCCTGTCATCAGCAAATATGTTCTAGTATTTACTCCTGTTGCAGGAGCTGCCTCATCTCCTCTGCTCTGCCATGGCATGTGCCACTGACTTCTTTCCATGTCTTAGAAAGAGTGTGTTTTCATCACCAGTATCTTGGGTACAAAAGCTGGTTGTAGTACGTATCACATATTTATTTGGATTTCATTTGTCTGAATTTTCTTATCTCTAAGTTAAGAATGGTTACAACTGCTAGGTATGAAGTACGGAGAGAATGAACATGAGGGAAGAGACATAAATCACCTAGTCCCATTGCCTCCACTTTTCCACACCCTGGTAATGGAGAACTTGGTTTCCCCCATGCTGTAACCCTGCCCTGCACCCAGCCTCTTCCGATAGAGAGCTCCTCCGGTCTGCATCTCAGCTCAAACATCCCCTCTAATTCCTTGTTCTTAAAATTAATAATTAATTTCTGTCTTGGTCATTGCTAGAATTTCTTGCTCTGTTCCCTGTTTTCTCTTTGTACCAGTGTTTGAAAGATCTCAATCTCTTCCTCTGAAATCTATCTACGGAAAATCCGCAATGGTGAGAAATCTCTGAGATTCTGTTAATTCAGTTCCCTGGACCTCGGAGTATTGCAAGGTGAGGTCTTTTCTGCTAGAAATTTTGATTCCACTTAGGTCTCTGTATCATGTAGAGTGTGGAACATTTACATGTTTAAAAACACCTTTGTGAAAAAGGACTCTAATGGCCAGGAGAGCAGGTCATGACCCCCACACTATTCACCTGTCTAGAAGTTCCATGTGGCCAGTTGTTACATTTACACTATTATAATTATTCTGCCAATCACATCCCTCCCAGAACACTGCATACTCAGATTTGCTGTACCAAAGATCTCAGTTAATACACCTGCTCTTCAGTTCATTGATTGATTAATCACGGGCAAGCCAGTGTGAAGACTTGAGGCATAGTATGCTCACCTGGAGCATGTTGAAAATCAAGGTTACTGTTCTCCTTGAATTGTGGGTAAAGTAATAAGATGGCGCCCGACACTGAGGAACTGCTTGATCGATAAGAACGACTGCTACTTTTCTTGTTATTCTCACAATCCATCACTTTACGTACTCAACGATCTCTCATGACCTTCCAGGTGTTTAGCAACAAAACTGGACCTGACAAATGTCCTTACCTCTCAGCTTCCGTGCTTAAGTCCTTGAGAGGAATTCAATGTCAAGTTGGCAAGGTCTCCAGTACCTGCCCTTTGATCCTAGGTGTATCTAGTCCCAGGACCCAGCCCTTCATTGTCCCCAGCTTCTTGGTACAGGCGGACTTTAATATCAAATTCCTGTACTTAACATTTCATCCTGAGCTTCAAGTCTTCTACCAAGCAGCTAATTTTGGGTTGCCACAAGTAGCTCACAGCTACCCTGAATTCTTTCACTGTTCATTTAACTTTGGAGCCATGGGATTTTTTAAAAAAAGATTTTATTTATTTACTTGTGAGAGAAAATATGCAAGCAACAGAGAGTGCGAGAGCACAAGCAGGGGGGAGGGACAAAGGGAGGGGGAGAAGTAGACTCCCCGCTGAGCAGGGAGCCCGATGGGGGGCTCGATCCCAGGATCCTGGGATCATGACCTGAGCTGAGGCAGATGCTTAACCAATTGAGCAACCCAGACGCCCCAGGATTTTTTAAATTTCATATTTGATACTTAGATCTTTTTCCTCAACTACTTAGATTCACCTCAGAACAAGCTACAAAAGAAGTGGAAATTAGTGAATATCCATGTAGCGTTTCAAAACTCAGTGGGAGATCAATGTGCATAGGATATTTAGTGTGAGGCTAGATTCAAAAAAATTAATCAAAAATGTAAAATGCTAAAATAGGCTCTTGTACGTTAAATTTCAGGAACTAAGCAGTTTATGCCAGTCAGTTTTATTAGTTACATGCTCTTCAAGCATTTTTCCTTCGTAAAACAAGAAGATATCATTAAATAATCACAAAGACCTCTTTTAACTATAAAGTTCTACGTTGGGCATTTACAAATTTAAACTTTCACCTATACATTAAAATTTCACATGGCACTTACCAGGTACCAGGGGCCAACTTTGATTCCTAGATTTGAATACAGAAGGATGAGCAAATGAACATGGTCCCTGGTGTCACGGATTTCACCATCTGTTGGAGGAAGGGGATCTGCATAAAATCGTGGCATCAGGTGACCCAGAGGAAGTTAAGAGGGTATGTGAGAAAGAACTGTCCTAGACATGGTGATGGCTTCTAAGATGATGTCATGGCCTGACTACAAACCAAAAGGAATGACCTAGGTGAAAGGTGAATGTGGGAGAAGCCTTCCAGAGAGACAGGTCATGCACTTATTTTGGGAGAGAGGATGGAGTCATATGATATCACTATTTTTGTAGATCAAAACATTCAGGGGGCATCTTGGTGGCTCAGTTGATTGAGTGACCTGACTCAGGTCGTGATCTCGGGGTCCTGGGATCAAGCCCCACATCAGCTCCTTACTCAGTGGGGAGTCTGCTGGAGAGTCTCTCTCCCTCTCCCTCTGCTGCCCCGCCCCACCCCTGCTCATGCTCTTTCTCTCTCTCAAATAAATAAATAAATCTTGGGGAAAAAAAACCCACAAAAAGTTCTGATGTCAGTTATGCTATCTGGTCAACCTAATAGTGAAATCTGAAATAAGGTCTGTGTGCCTGGAGCACAGGCCACAGGATAAGATGGTGAATGGCATAATTGGGTATTTCCTATTTGAAACACACAGAGTCAGTGGGTCCCCAAATTATTGAAAATCTGTAACTTCATGAGAAGGCATCTCCTCTAGAACATTCTAAAAGCAAAGCTATGTAATCGAAAATCCACAACCATGAGGAAGTGTCTTTCTCTGTGTGTATGTGCTGTTTCTAGTGTTAGTATGAAGGAAGGCTAGAGACTCAGGGGCAATCTAAACTCATGGTTTTAGAGCATGATGCTTAATTGCTTCATTAAAATTGGCTGGACCAATTTATGCTCCATCAGCAGAGCAGGAGAATTCCAGCTTATTCTTTTCTTCCCCAACATTTGACGTTTTTACATGGGTCTGCTGGATGCAGGATCTATAGACCAGGAATGATATCCGGAGTAGAGTTTTGAAGCATTTTTGCTGATGTCAGAAACAACACCAAAAAAATAAAATCCCCATCACCATTCTACTCGTCACTTCCAATGTATTCTAACCAGTTGTGTAAGATTAAAAAAGGAGTAGGTATGTAGGAACAATTAAAAGGAAGGGGTTAAATGATTCTTAATGGTAAATGACAAAACCATATTCAGAGAAAGTACAATAGGATCTAAGGAAAGACTATTAGAAATAATTTAAAGTTCTTAGAAATAATAGCATTATTTTTTTGTCATGCCCAACTCCAGCCACCCATAAAGGGGCTGGTTTTCAGAAAAAGCATCTTGTTGAAAATACTATGGCCCTGAAGATATTTCCTCCACCAGCTATGTAGGAATCATATGGTACTGTAGAGAAGAATATGGTGAAAAAATATTCTTTTTTATTTATTTATTTATTTATTTTTATTTTTATTTTTTTGAGAGAAAGAGAGAGAGAGCATGCAAGTGGGGGGAGGGGCAGAGGGAGAGGGACAGAGAGACTCTCAAGCAGTCTCCACGCTGAGCACAGAGCCTGATGTGGGGCTCGATCCCACGCCCCTGAGATCATGACCTGAGCTGAAATCAGCTTAAGATCATGTCAGATGCTTAACCAACTGAGCCACCCAGGCTCCCAGAAAAAATCTTGTTCAGAGCCTGACATTGACAATCTTGGTCCAAGCTTAGTTACCTCATTTTAGTCACTTTTAGAAAAAACTATTTTATCCATTGGAGAGTTTTAAAGCATGAACTTTTTGCATTAATTTTACCAGAAATTTTAATTAAGAGTTTAACATCTTAAACATTTCAGCAATAGTAGCCTGTTGCCATATTAGCAATAAATATTTTTAAAAACAGAGCCAACATGCACAGACTCACATATACTTACGTATGTCTGTGCAGAGATTTAAAAGGTTTAATATCGAATGTGATAGGCAAAAGGAAATTTTGGGGGGAACGTTTCTGAAGCAAGATTATGTATATATCTGTATGTGTATACACATGTATGAGTGTGCATGTGTGTGTATATATGTATGTTCATATAGACAAAAGGGGAAACTTTCCAAATCTGGGAAACTCAACTAGGGTTGAAGCCAAAGTAAAGTCCACAGGCCCCTGTCAGTAAGATTACTAGAGAGATACCTGTTCTTTTCTAGAATATACGTAGACCTGCGCGTGTACATATACACACACACATACATAAAAATATGTAAGTATCTATTCCTCCTTTGTAAATCCTCTCCAAGTAACTTCTTTTCTCCTATCAGAGGTGATGCTTAGCCAGTATGCCCATATCAGATATTAAAACATTGAAATGCATTCATAATGGTTGATAAAATAAAATCCCCTGATGTCTGCCCTCTGCTCCCCGTCCAGGTGCCAGACTGCACTCTGGTCACCCTGCCCTTGCATTCTGGTCTCCTGGATCTCCCAAGGAAACTGCCAGTAAAAATACTTTCATGCCCATGCATAGTGAGAGTTTGTTCTGACTGATTAGTGTTCCTCCTGTGACAGCTGTTAAATACTGCAAATATTGTCTCTGAAATTAATTCTCCGGAGATGTTATTTGTCTTTATCCTTTTTATACCTTTATTACATTTGTATAAACAGAAGACATAGTTTGTACATTTAATTTATTCTTAAATATTATAAAATATGCACGTGTTATTTGCTTTCTCAATTGAGATGTATATGTCTGACATAAGTTCTGTAAAGAATTCATTGTATAACTATTTAGTGCTTCAGTGATCTATTTTGCTGCTGATGAAAATGCAGATGATTTCCAATTTTTCGCTACTGTGCTCATTAAAGGGAACATAGCCATGGTAGGCTTCCCTGCACACTTGTGTCAGAGCTTTGCTGTAGCATGTTCCAAAAGTGAAGTTATTAGGAGAAAGGGAAGAACGATTGAATCAGAAAGCCGAAGAGATCACCTTATCCAACTAGTGGAGTCCAAAAGTCCAAATTGTGTAAGGTTGAAAATGAGATTATCCTGAGGTCAATTGAATGACTGGGCCAAGCCTGCCCAGCTGGCCAGCAGAGGGTTCTCGGGGACAGGCTGTTTACTTTCAGTCCAAACCTGATCAGCTGTGTTCTGGCCTCACATCGAGTCATTGCTACAGCCTCACTGTTGATGGGAAGAATTTCTAGCCTTCCCAGCACATCGGCAATGAGCCCATCACATCTCCGGGCCAGCAGATGCATTTTGCAGGTCTGATCATTTGAGAATGAGCTGGGACAAAGTGGGGACTTGAAGACACAGAGTCTGTTTCCAAATTTCCCCAAGATCTGTTACCCCCTCTCCGTCATGTCCCACTGTCTGCCCGTCCAATTCCCTGTGTCCCTGTTGCATGTCCCCCTTACCGTCACCCTGAGGATAAGACCCTGAGTCTGACTTGATTTGAGTTTGGGGATGTATTAACCATGTTGCTGGCTTCTGGAAACATGAGGCTTTAACCTCCTTCCTGTATGCATGTGCTGGAGACACCTTGTCAGGACAATTGCCTACATTCCCGAGGCACCTGACGCTGGCCGCCTGCTTCCCCTGTCGCGTCCTGCCCCCACCTGCACCCGAGGAGTCCTCTCCTTGTTTTCCAAATACAAACCTTCCAATCCACCCTTACCCTCCTACATTTGTGGGGGGGTCCTCACACTCCTGGCACTGTCCATCTACCCTAATCGCCCCAGGGCCCAGAACTAGACAACTGGGGGGACCCCTAAGTCCCAGAGCCCACTGCGGTCATTCAAACTTGCAGACCCTGAGCCTGCTTGCCCTGCCCTGCCCTGCCCATGGAAACCACAGTGCAGGCTCTTGCCCACAGTTCCCATTCTCCCCCTGCCTCGCTTCTGACCTTTGGGACTCCCCACTCTCCATTTGGCCCCTGGGATATTGTGCCCTCTCTTCTTGGGATCTCGGAGTCATAAACCAAGTTTTCACCTGCATCACCTGCTGATCCATGGGCCTTACTACACCTCAGACTTTCTAATAATACACTGAATTTTAAACGGGGGGCCAGGTAGAGAAGAGGCTCCCTCCAGCTGCCCCACCCGGTACACCAGCGGTCAGGTACCCCCTCCCCCCAGCTTTGCTGATTTCTAAATTGCCTGCCACATGGTTGCACTGCATTCAATGTCGCTAGAAATGTGCCAGCATTCATGTGTCTCACCATCCTTGGAAAATGCTGGTTTTATCACAAATAAATTTGTGCAAGCTGCATGAATGTAAAATGGTCTTTTGTATATTAATCAGCATTTTGTTGACCACGAGTGGACTTACACATGTAGGTTTTTGGCCATTCTGATGGGTTCTGAAAAGTGCTCACTGAAAGCCCTCTCCAACTTCCCTGTTGGGTGGCTGTCTTTGTCTTTGCTCTAATGATTTGTAGGTGTTCTTCATATATATTAGAAACGAAAATATTTTCTTGGTAATACACATCAAAAATATTTCACCCTCTGCCAGTCTGAGGCTATCCCATTAGTGATGGTTAGGCTGTATTTTATTTTATCTCATCATTTTAAGTCTTAATAGACCAGTAAATGATGTCGTTATTGCCAATAGGATCCTACATTACATTAAACATTTCATTTAGTTACTGCTGATATACAGGAATGATATTACTCTTTTAGATGTTTCCGTTGGTTCTGATATCAATGTCAAGATTTTGTCCACTGAGCCATTTTTTTTCTCCCCTACAATATAGTGTCACCTGAAAAAAAATAAAAGATAGCATTTTTTCCTCTTTAATACCATTCTGTTTATTTGTTGTCCTTGTCTCATTTTTCTAGCCTGGAACGTCAAGGGCAACTGTGACCCGTGATGGTGACAGCCAGCATCTCCTTCCTGGCCTGATCTCTGTTCTTTATAAACCTGCCACATTTTTCTGGTCGACACCTTTATCAACCGAAGGAATTCTTTCCAATTCCTTACTAATGGTTTTTATAATAAATGTGTTTTAGTTTATTGTATGATTTTTCTGCACCTACCTGATTGACCATATGATAACTTTGCTTTAGTGGTTAATGAAGAGTTTTACATTAGTTGATTTTTCTTTTTCTTTTTTTTTTTTTAAAGATTTTATTTTTTATTTTTTATTTGACAGACAGCCAGCCAGTGAGAGAGGGAACACTAGCAGGGGGAGTGGGAAAGGAGGAAGCAGTCTCCCAGCAGAAGAGCCTGATGTGGGGCTCGATCCCAGATCGCCGGGATCACGCCCTGAGCCGAAGGCAGATGCTTAATGACTGCGCCTCCCAGGTGCCCCTACATTAGTTGATTTTTCTGATGCTGAGAAGAAACACACACACACACACACACACACATTATTTATTTTTATACACTGATGTTTGGAATTTTAAAAGTATTTTCTTAAGAATGTTTATATCTACATTAACAAATGAGATTCCTATTACTTGTATTTTCTTACACTCTTTCGTGTGGTGTTGGAGTGAAGATTATATTAGTATCATAAAATTACTTGAGGTCTTGTTCTTTCATCCATACCTTTGTATAAAATATAAATTTTATGATCTTATTTCTCCACAGAAGACATCCAGATGGCAAACAGACACATGAAAAGATACTCAACCTCGCTCATCATCAGGGAAATGCAGATCAAAACCACAAAATGAGATACCACCTCGCACCTGTCGGAATGGCTAAAGTAAAAACCACAAGAAACACTAGGTGTTGGTGAGGATGCGAGAGAGGGGACCCCTCGTGCACTGTTGGTGGGAATGCAAACTGGTGCAGCCACTGTGGACAACAGTATCAAGGGTCCTGAAAGTTACAACTAGAACTCCCCTATGGATCACAATTGCACTACTGGCTGTTTATGCAAAGAACACAAAACCACTAATTCAAAGGGATACATGTACCCAATGCTTACAGCAGCATTATCTACAATAGTCAGATTATGGAAGCAGCCCAAGTGTCCATCACCATCAGCTGAAAAGTGGATAAAGAAGAGGTGAGATACATATATATATATATATATAGAGAGAGAGAGAGAGAGAGAGAGAGAGAGAGAGAGAGGAGAATATTATTTAGCCAGGAAAAAATAATGAAATCTCACCATTTACAATGACATGGATGGGATTGCAGAGTTCTATGCTTGGAGAAATAAGTCAGTAAGAGAAAGACAAGCACCATGTGATTTTAGTCATATATGGAATTAAAGAAACAGAAGAAGCAAGTAAAGGAAAAAAGAGAGAGAGAGACAAATCAAGAAACAGATTCTTAACTCTATAGAGAACACACTGATGGTGAACAGAGGGGAGGTGGGGGGAGGATGGGGAAACAGGTTGGGATGAGGGCATGCCCCTGTCCTGATGAGCACAGGGTGATGAAGGAAAGTGTTGAATCGCTATACCGTACACCTGAAACTAATATACTGTATGTTAACTGACTGGAAGTAAAATAAAAATACAATACAATACAATATGATATGATACAATACAATACAATACATTTTCTGGTCTTATGTGAATTAGGATTCCTAAACAGAATTTCCTTCTTTGTGTCCAAGCTTCTACACATCAGAAGGGGGAGAATTCATTTTGCACAACTGGCTTATTGTTCCCAGGACACGATGGGCACCCATACTCACTACCGTGAGCACTTGGCCCTGAATCCAGGGTGTGCTGGACAGACCTCCGGGGCACAAGACTCCACAAAAGAGCTCAGCTGTGGAGCAGGACTGCCTTTTGCTTTTGTGTCCCAAATTATCTCAAATCACTGGGAATCTGAAATTGAGCGATCTGTATTCCCTCAGAACTGGAGATAAGCCTAAATTTCCTGAAAGGAGTAATAATAATAATATAAAAAAACCCTATTTTGGGGGTTTCCTGGTTGCCTGGGTGGATCAGTGGGTTAAGCATCTACCTTTGGCTCTGGGATCGAGTCCCGTGTGGGGGACTTGTTCAGCGGGGAGTCTGCTTCTCCCTCTGCCTCTGTCCCTCTACCCACTCATGCTTGCTCTCGATCACTCTCTTTCTCTCTCAAATAAATAAATAAAATAAAATTTAAATTTAAAAAAACCCCAAACCCCATTTTTAATAGAATCACACAGTAGGTATATACAAGTGAAAGCCCCTCTGATTTCAGTGTCTTTTCTTGTTTTTGTTTTTTTTTTTTTTTTTTTGAGGCCTCTAAAAATTTCTCTGGGTTTTGTCAGCTTGGATTAAAGTACATAATTTTTCTTCATTTTATTTTATTTTATTTTTTAAGATTTATTAATTTATTTATTTGGAGAGTGAGCACAACACGAGTGGGGGGAGGGGCAGAGGGCAAGAGAGAATGTCCAGCAGATCCCACGCTGGGCTCGATCTCATGACCCTAAGATCATGACCTAAATTGAAATCAGGGGTCAGATGGTCAACTAACCGAGCCAACCAGGTGCCCCTTTTTTCTTCGTTTTAAAAGACAGTTACACCTAATGAAATGAATGCCCTTAAAGCCACTGAACTGGACACTTAAAAATGGTTATGATGGTAAATTTCATGTTATATGTATTTTACCACAATAAAAAAATAAAAAGAAATCAGAAATACACAAACATATTTATAGAGCTCATACTACACAAATTGTCTTAATGACAGTTTTATCTATTTTGTAATTATTCTGTAATAACGATGCATTATTTGTAGAATCGGAAGTAAAACAATAAGCTTTGAAAAAATACATTAACATCAATAATATTTTTAATATGCTCAATTTCTTTTCCAAAGGGAGAAAGATTTTTTAAAAGTACATTCATATGAAAATGCCTTCGGGTCTACCATGTAACATCATCATTTTATTTTATTTTAATTTTCAAAGATTTTATTTATTCATTTGAGAGAGACAGAGAGCATGAGCACAAGCAGGGGAAGGGGCAGAGAAGGAGGGAGAAGCAAACTCCCCGCTGAGTAGGGAGCCCATGCAGGACTCGATTCCAGGACCCTGAGATCTGACCTGAGCTGAAGGCAGACGCTTTACGGATTGAGTCACCCAGGAGCCCCTGGCCATCATTTTCGAGCTCACCTCCTCAGAAAAGCGTTCTACTGTAAATTGTCCATTTTCATAGTTTAAAGTGGCTGCTGTTTGCACATCACATTTTAGGATTTAGATCTTTTTTTTTTTTATAACTAGACTAATTTCGCTAATAGCAATTCATTTCAAGAGTTGCAAGTAATCGGAGTATTTAATTATACAACTGTGGATTTGCATAGTGAGCCCCTGTTGTGTTCAGGGCACCCAGCAGGAAGTCCTGATTGCAGAGGGAAGAATTACTTGGCATCTCTGCCCTAGACAGAGTAACAGTTGTGCATGGAAGTTGAAACTGTAATTTACCACTGCCTAAAGAAGAGAAAGGAGAATTCTTGCAGAACAGCAGGGAAATTGGCCTCAAAGCAGCAGGTCGTTAGAACAGCTTTATTGAGATACAATATATACAGCATGCATCTCGAGTACCCAAAGGGTACCAAGCCATGGTTTCGGGTTAGTTACGGAGCTGTGTATCACCACAGCAATCTGATTTTAGAACATTTCCATTACCCCCAACCCTACGGCAAAAGCATTTGGTACTCACTAACAGGGCATCCCCACCCCCTCCCTCTTGCTTCTCTCTACTGGCCGAGGGAATTGTTCATCTACTTCTTGTTTCTATAGATTTTTCCATTCTGGGCATTTCATAAAAATGAAGTCTAATAGCATATGGTCTTTTGCGACTGGCTTTTTTCCCTTCAGTATAATGCTTTCGGGGTTCGTCACTTCATTGCTTTCCATGATGTTGTATGGAGGTACCAAATTCTGTGGATCCTTTCGTAAGTGAGTAGATTTGGGTTGTTTCCACTTTGGGGCTCCTATGAATAATATTGCTATAAACATTCTTGTACAAATTTTTGTGTTGACATGTGTTTTCTGTTTTCTTGGCATATATTTAGGAGAGTAACTGATGGCTCATATGGTGGTGATGGTTAATTAAGTGTCAACTTGGCTAGACCACAGTACCCGCTTTTTGGTCAAACACCAATGTAGATGTTGCTTCGTACATATGATACCCATTTAAAAGCAGTCGGCTTTTTTAAAAAACAGATTTTATTTATTTGTTTGAGAAAGAGAGAGCACAGAGGGAGAATGCGAGGGGACTCCTCACTGAGCAGAAAGCCTGATGCAGGGCTCAATCCCATGACCCTGAGATCATGACCTGAGACGAAGGCAGATGCTTAACTGACTGAGCCACCCAGGTGCCCCATAATCAGTTGATTTTATTTATTTATTTTTTTTTCGTGTTCAAGTCTTTTTTATTTTTTTTATTTTTATTTTTTAATGATTTTTTTATTATATTATGTTAATCACCATACAGTACATCCCCGGATTCCGATCTAAAGTTCGATGCTTCATTAGTTGCGTATAACACCCAGTGCACCATGCAATACGTGACCTCCTTACTACCCATCACCGGTCTATCCCATTCCCCCACCCCCCTCCCCTCTGAAGTCTTCAGTTTGTTTCTCATAGTCTATAGTTGCTCATGTTTCATTTGCCCTCCTGATTACCCCCCTTTTCTTTATCCCTTTCTTCCCCTACCGATCATCCTAGTTCTTATGTTCCATAA